>NC_058084.1:13402085-13702085 GCF_014858855.1 Bufo gargarizans | reverse complement strand
CTGGAGGTACACTCCCGCAGCCGTGGTAGCGTGCACCTGTACTGTATTTCCTATTGTCTGGAGGTGCACTCCCGCAGCCGTGGTATCATGCACCTGTACTGTATTTCCTATTGTCTGGAGGTGCACTCCCGCAGCCGTGGTATCGTGCACCTGTACTGTATTTCCTATTGTCTGGAGGTGCACTCCCGCAGCCGTGGTAGCGTGCACCTGTACTGTATTTCCTATTGTCTGGAGGTGCACTCCCGCAGCCGTGGTATCATGCACCTGTACTGTATTTCCCATTGTCTGGAGGTGCACTCCTGCAGCCGTGGTATCGTGCACCTGTACTGTATTTCCTATTGTCTGGAGGTACACTCCCGCAGCCGTGGTAGCCTGCACCTGTACTGTATTTCTTATTGTCTGGAGGTGCACTCCCGCCGCCGTGGTATCATGCACCTGTACTGTATTTCCTATTGTCTGGAGGTGCACTCCCGCAGCCGTGGTAGCCTGCACCTGTACTGTATTTCCTATTGTCTGGAGGTGCACTCCCGCAGCCGTGGTAGCCTGCACCTGTACTGTATTTCCTATTGTCTGGAGGTGCACTCCCGCAGCCGTGGTATCATGCACCTGTACTGTATTTCCTATTGTCTGGAGGTGCACTCCCGCAGCCGTGGTATCGTGCACCTGTACTGTATTTCCTATTGTCTGGAGGTGCACTCCCGCAGCCGTGGTATCATGCACCTGTACTGTATTTCCCATTGTCTGGAGGTGCACTCCTGCAGCCGTGGTATCGTGCACCTGTACTGTATTTCCTATTGTCTGGAGGTACACTCCCGCAGCCGTGGTAGCCTGCACCTGTACTGTATTTCCTATTGTCTGGAGGTGCACTCCCGCCGCCGTGGTATCATGCACCTGTACTGTATTTCCTATTGTCTGGAGGTGCACTCCCGCAGCCGTGGTATCCTGCACCTGTACTGTATTTCCTATTGTCTGGAGGTGCACTCCCGCAGCCGTGGTAGCCTGCACCTGTACTGTATTTCCTATTGTCTGGAGGTGCACTCCCGCAGCCGTGGTATCATGCACCTGTACTGTATTTCCTATTGTCTGGAGGTGCACTCCCGCAGCCGTGGTAGCCTGCACCTGTACTGTATTTCCTATTGTCTGGAGGTGCACTCCCGCAGCCGTGGTAGCCTGCACCTGTACTGTATTTCCTATTGTCTGGAGGTGCACTCCCGCAGCCGTGGTATCATGCACCTGTACTGTATTTCCTATTGTCTGGAGGTGCACTCCCGCAGCCGTGGTAGCCTGCACCTGTACTGTATTTCCTATTGTCTGGAGGTGCACTCCCGCAGCCGTGGTAGCGTGCACCTGTACTGTATTTCCTATTGTCTGGAGGTGCACTCCCGCAGCCGTGGTAGCCTGCACCTGTACTGTATTTCCTATTGTCTGGAGGTGCACTCCCGCAGCCGTGGTAGCGTGCACCTGTACTGTATTTCCTATTGTCTGGAGGTGCACTCCCGCAGCCGTGGTATCATGCACCTGTACTGTATTTCCCATTGTCTGGAGGTGCACTCCCGCAGCCGTGGTATCGTGCACCTGTACTGTATTTCCTATTGTCTGGAGGTGACACTCCCTGCAGCCGTGGTAGCCTGCACCTGTACTGTATTTCCTATTGTCTGGAGGTGCACTCCCGCAGCCGTGGTAGCGTGCACCTGTACTGTATTTCCTATTGTCTGGAGGTGCACTCCCGCAGCCGTGGTAGCCTGCACCTGTACTGTATTTCCTATTGTCTGGAGGTGCACTCCCGCAGCCGTGGTATCATGCACTTGTACTGTATTGCCTATTGTCTGGAGGTGCACTCCTGCAGCCGTGGTAGCGTGCACCTGTACTGTATTTCCTATTGTCTGGAGGTGCACTCCCGCAGCCGTGGTAGCGTGCACCTGTACTGTATTTCCTATTGTCTGGAGGTGCACTCCCGCAGCCGTGGTAGCCTGCACCTGTACTGTATTTCCTATTGTCTGGAGGTGCACTCCCGCAGCCGTGGTAGCCTGCACCTGTACTGTATTTCCCATTGTCTGGAGGTGCACTCCCGCAGCCGTGGTAGCCTGCACCTGTACTGTATTTCCTATTGTCTGGAGGTGCACTCCTGCAGCCGTGGTAGCCTGCACCTGTACTGTATTTCCTATTGTCTGGAGGTGCACTCCCGCAGCCGTGGTAGCCTGCACCTGTACTGTATTTCCTATTGTCTGGAGGTGCACTCCCGCAGCCGTGGTAGCCTGCACCTGTACTGTATTTCCTATTGTCTGGAGGTGCACTCCTGCAGCCGTGGTATCATGCACCTGTACTGTATTTCCTATTGTCTGGAGGTTCTGCTGTACCTTAGTCTTAGACAGATGGCTGCTGTCTTCCGCTCCATTATTACCTGAGTCGTCCTCCTCTGTGAGTAGATTATTTCGCCACTGTTATTGCAGGGGGTTCCTTGGTGCTCTTGGATTTTCCGCAGCGTTTGTGACTTGAAGAATTATTGCAGCAGCGCCAGTGACATCTGTTTGTGTGAGTCGATGCAACTTGTGTGACTGTAGGGCCATAAATCATGTCTGCTGGATGCGCCGCGCTCCCGTTCCGCTGCGCTGTGTTCTAAGTCCTATGTATCGGGGCATATGTCAGAATAGATGAGGTATGTGAGCAGGTGGATTATTATAATCATATCATTAAAGCTCCGTCTTGTCTGAGAGATCTGAGTACAGGGCGGAGCATCTGCTTGCTGTCAGTGAATGGCAATGTCCATTGATTAAAGGCGTCGCATGAAGAAGATATTCCCAGCATATAAGGTCTGGTCATTTCAGGAGCCGGTGTCGTCCATTCAGATACAGGAAGATGGAGAATTTGGCTTTTGTGTATCGTACAGTCAAAAGTTCTGTCCATTCCTCGCTTTCCAGTCCATACCTCATTTTCAAGATCTCTGCTTGCTGTCAGAGAACGGGAGCTTTCTTAACATCAGGAGGCTAAGAACCCTGTCCAGGCCTAATCATCTTACCAATGAGTAGTTTGTTACCTTTGTATTCAGTCTGGACCATCCTATGAACTCCAGAGTGATACATTTTGCCTGCACCGATACATTGTAACAGACTTTTAGGACGGGGACCTGATTTGTTCGGCGGATATATTCAGCTTCTCTGGAGTGGTCACTCGCACTTTGCTTCCAAGTCAAAGGCTTAATGGACAAGGCTGACAACCAACCATTTGTGTGACCTCTAACAGTGCTCAAAGAAGTTGTCAGTTGCCCTTCCCCCGCTCCTTATAGCGGCTCCATTATTCAGTTCCTAAAGAGATTGCAAACTGTGTGCTCCATGAGAACACATGCATCATGGGTACTGTATGGTGCATACAGGTGCTGCACATGCAGACGTAGCAGAGCTGAGTTTGTCACTAGGCGTGATGTAGGTTATGATCATGGTACAAATAAGAGGCAGCTGATTGACAAATTCGGCTCCCATTCCACATCATCCCTGATTTTACACACTCGCGCTCCCCGTCGCTGTACACGTCCCTAGATTTTCCGCATTCTCTAACTCCTGGACGTCGTCCAAATTAAGACACATCTAATTACTTCCGTGGAGAGCGCCGGGTCCCTCTTGCTATTAGCCTTAATGTACATCTTTATAATAGCCGTAAACTTCATGTCACATCGGCGGCCGTGCGCGCCTCGGCTCGCGACTGTACAGCAACGCAAAACGACCTCTGACTTGTTTACATTACAGCGCTGGCCACGGAGCTGCACGGCCGTTTGGTAGATGGAAACGATTATTACACCGTGTGGACTTCTAGACGACACCAGGGTTTGGGCAGGATTAGAAAATCACGGCTGCCTCTCTTGCGCCACACTTGTTCACAGGTTGTGTCTGGTATTGCAGTGAATGGGTCCGGGTGGCAGGCGCACACTGAACCTGTGGACACTGGTTTTGGAAGAAAGCAGCCATGTTTTTCTAATCCTGTTAACCCCTTAAGATTAACAGGATCCATCAGTAATGGCACTTTATCTTTCTTCAGCCGTAGTTTGGGCCCAAATTTTCTTTGCTTAAAGAGGCTCTACCACCTTATTAACCTAACCTTCATATATCAAGGGAGAAAACCAGAACTGGATCGCACATCCACAATGCTATGCTTACATCTAATTGACCTCGCATCTCAGCGCAATATTAAAGTGCACAACCCCCCATACTGCATGCTGTACAAGAGGCATTAGTGTACATTTTGATCAAAAGGCATAAGCCCACTCACCCCGCCAAGCTTGTGTCTATGAGTGGGACCTACGGTGACAAAGCGTCACTGCCCTAGTAGGCGGCGGGACCCAGGAGTCAAACAGCAACCCTGCTGTCTGACAATGCCACCAACCCACCAGCACAGCGCCACAAAATCAAAGGCCACCACGCAGTACTGCACCGCGTAAACAGTTGTCTAACACAACATGTCCATAGCTATCAGGAACTGCAGATCAATTACCACTAAGGCTCCATTCACACGGATCCGCAAAACACGGACAGCGGCAATGTGTGTTCCGCATTTTGCGGACCGCACATTGCCAGCACTATAGAATTGCGGACAAGAATAGGACATGTTCTATTTTTTTCGGGAACGGAATTGCGGACCCGGAAAGTGCGGAATGAAATTGCAGACGTGTGAATGGAGCCTTATATGCAGACTTCTGCGAAATTAAAACCACCTGTGCCGAAAGGGAGGAGTGCTAATACCAGTAATAAAGAAACTTAACCTTATCCACATATGGTTGGTGGGGGTCTGACGACTGGGACATGAGAACAGGGGTCCCAATACCTTAAATGAATGCAGTGGCAGGTCAAGCACGCACCTCCATTCATTCTCTATGAGACTGCCGGATATAGCAGAGTACCCTCAAGTGAGGGGTTCCCAATGGTTGGACTCCAACTTATCAGATGCTTATTCCTAAATATGTGGATAGAGTATAAGTTAATATCCTAACCTGTTGCTCAATTCCTTCAGAGGAACGGGATCCCTGTTTTTGTGATTCCAGTGATCCTCTGAATAGAGGATAAGTTAATATTGTGACTCAGACCTTGTAAGATGTTTGCTTGGTTTTCACTCACCTTGAAGGCCACATTCTCAAGAACTTGGCTTTGGTCACTATGTTGGGCGTCGGCACTATTAGAAAGCTGACCTCTATAAAGCTTTCCAGTTTCCTTCAGACCTGAGCCATTGATCTTCTTTCCCTGATGCAGTGTCTTCGAGCATTGACAGAAATCTTCAGAGTTCTTCTTTGTAGAAGTGATTACACAACTCAGCTTAAGAGAACAGATCGTCCTGATATGAGCTTCATCTGTGTTCTCCATTCTAGTCACTCCAGGTAACGGGGTCTTTCTTGAAGGTCGGGCTCCACCATGCTGTCAAGTTCTGCTCGGCTTGAGCACCACAAGTTGTATGTTAGCTTGTAAAGACTTTGAGATAACTTAGTTTAATTAGAAGACATAGTTTTGCTTGGATTTGTCTCCTGGTACTTGTACTCTGACCTTCTGGTTTTGACCGCTGGACAGTCATCATGTTAGTTTTTGTCTCATCTGGTTTGTGGACTTCTGACTGCTTCTCCGGCTTTACTTTCACCCTGATTCCTCAAAGGTCAACCAATTCATAAAGTTACCCACCACCAATTATTAAGAACTCTGTGGACAACAAGCCGGGAACTCAACTTGTGGTGGTGATGCTGGTGGTGGTGGTGGTGGGGGTTGTATGTAAAATTTGCATCTTGATATAGCTGGATGCGACTGTTCACATGAATTGCCTACTGTGTAATACAATCTTCTATCTATCTCATATGTTTCTATCCCATATCTATCTATCTATCTCATATCTATCCATCCCCCCCTCCCCCTCTCTGTAATCTTTCACAGCTTTGTGCACATCTCTGAGTTTATGGTGTTATTTTGTCACGTTGCGACACTGGGAGATCGTAACATAATGAACTGTTATATCGCTATTGATCTTTTATGCATTTGGTAACGCTTCATCATGCATTTCCAGCTTCCACCAAAACGTCTTGTAAGACCAATCTCCTGGTCTATTAAACTTTATTGCAAAGCATCAAGAAAGTTACTCTCTTGGGAGGAAACCATCAGTGAGAAAAGGGGAGTAAATTATACAGAGATCTGTGGGTTATATGTAGAGAATTGTCAATAATTATACAGTGTTCACTCATATCATTAATTAGCAGATTATTTATCATGCTATATTAGAAGGACAATAATATAACTACTATAATACTGCCTCCTATGTACAAGAATATAACTACTATAATACTGCTCCTATGTACAAGAATATAACTACTATAATACTGCTCCTATGTACAAGAATATAACTACTATAATGCTGCTCCTATGTACAAGAATATAACTACTATAATACTGCCTCCTATGTACAAGAATATAACTACTATAATACTGCCTCCTATGTACAAGAATATAACTACTATAATACTGCCCCTATGTACAAGAATATAACTACTATAATACTGCCTCCTATGTACAATAATATAACTACTATAATACTGCTCCTATGTACAAGAATATAACTACTATAATACTACTCCTATGTACCAGAATATAACTACTATAATACTGCTCCTATGTACAAGAATATAACTACTATAATACTGCTCCTATATACAAGAATATAACTACTATAATACTGCCTCCTATATACAAGAATATAACTACTATAATACTGCCTCCTATGTACAAGAATATAACTACTATAATACTGCTCCTATGTACAAGAATATAACTACTATAATACTGCTCCTATGTACAAGAATATAACTACTATAATGCTGCTCCTATGTACAAGAATATAACTACTATAATACTGCCTCCTATGTACAAGAATATAACTACTATAATACTGCCTCCTATGTACAAGAATATAACTACTATAATACTGCCTCCTATATACAAGAATATAACTACTATAATACTGCCTCCTATGTACAAGAATATAACTACTATAATACTGCTCCTATGTACAAGAATATAACTACTATAATACTGCTCCTATGTACAAGAATATAACTACTATAATACTGCCTCCTATGTACAAGAATATAACTACTATAATACTGCCTCCTATGTACAAGAATATAACTACTATAATACTGCCTCCTATGTACAAGAATATAACTACTATAATACTGCTCCTATGTACAAGAATATAACTACTATAATACTGCCTCCTATGTACAAGAATATAACTACTATAATACTGCCTCCTATGTACAAGAATATAACTACTATAATACTGCCTCCTATGTACAAGAATATAACTACTATAATACTGCTCCTATGTACAAGAATATAACTACTATAATACTGCCTCCTATGTACAAGAATATAACTACTATAATACTGCTCCTATGTACAAGAATATAACTACTATAATACTGCCTCCTATGTACAAGAATATAACTACTATAATACTGCTCCTATGTACAAGAATATAACTACTATAATACTGCTCCTATGTACAAGAATATAACTACTATAATACTGCTCCTATGTACAAGAATATAACTACTATAATACTGCTCCTATGTACAAGAATATAACTACTATAATACTGCCTCCTATGTACAAGAATATAACTACTATAATACTGCCTCCTATGTACAAGAATATAACTACTATAATACTGCCTCCTATGTACAAGAATATAACTACTATAATACTGCCTCCTATGTACAAGAATATAACTACTATAATACTGCTCCTATGTACAAGAATATAACTACTATAATACTGCCTCCTATGTACAAGAATATAACTACTATAATACTGCTCCTATGTACAAGAATATAACTACTATAATACTGCCTCCTATGTACAAGAATATAACTACTATAATACTGCTCCTATGTACAAGAATATAACTACTATAATACTGCTCCTATGTACAAGAATATAACTACTATAATACTGCTCCTATGTACAAGAATATAACTACTATAATACTGCTCCTATGTACAAGAATATAACTACTATAATACTGCTCCTATGTACAAGAATATAACTACTATAATACTGCTCCTATGTACAAGAATATAACTACTATAATACTGCTCCTATGTACAAGAATATAACTACTATAATACTGCTCCTATGTACAAGAATATAACTACTATAATACTGCCTCCTATGTACAAGAATATAACTACTATAATACTGCTCCTATGTACAAGAATATAACTACTATAATACTGCTCCTATGTACAAGAATATAACTACTATAATACTGCCTCCTATGTACAAGAATATAACTACTATAATACTGCTCCTATGTACAAGAATATAACTACTATAATACTGCCTCCTATGTACAAGAATATAACTACTATAATACTGCTCCTATGTACAAGAATATAACTACTATAATACTGCTCCTATGTACAAGAATATAACTACTATAATACTGCCTCCTATGTACAAGAATATAACTACTATAATACTGCTCCTATGTACAAGAATATAACTACTATAATACTGCCTCCTATGTACAAGAATATAACTACTATAATACTGCCTCCTATGTACAAGAATATAACTACTATAATACTGCTCCTATGTACAAGAATATAACTACTATAATACTGCCTCCTATGTACAAGAATATAACTACTATAATACTGCCTCCTATGTACAAGAATATAACTACTATAATACTGCTCCTATGTACAAGAATATAACTACTATAATATTACCTCCTATGTACAAGAATATAACTACTATAATACTGCTCCTATGTACAAGAATATAACTACTATAATACTGCTCCTATGTAGAAGAATATAACTACTATAATACTGCCTCCTATGTACAAGAATATAACTACTATAATACTGCCTCCTATGTACAAGAATATAACTACTATAATACTGCTCCTATGTACAAGAATATAACTACTATAATACTGCTCCTATGTACAAGAATATAACTACTATAATACTGCTCCTATGAAAGATACTACTATAATACTGCCTCCTATGTACAAGAATATAAGTACTATAATACTGCCTCCTATGTACAAGAATATAGCTACTATAATACTGCCTCCTATGTACAAGAATATAACTACTATAATACTGCTCCTATGTATAGGAATATAACTACTATAATACTGCTCCTATGTCCAAGAATATAACTACTATAATACTGCTCCTATGTATAGGAATATAACTACTATAATACTGCTCCTATGTACAGGAATATAACTATAATAATACTTTCCCCATGTACTATGTTATATCGTCTGTGATGGTCTGGTCCTGGCAGCGGTGGGGGACATTGTGTTGTACTATATACACTGTACAGATCGTTGTCTTTGTATCTTCTACTTCTTGACCCCTGAAAAGGAGCCGAGATGGGAAATGATAAAAAGGTAATTAAATAACAAAGTACCGGACGCTGCTGCAATAAAAGAGGATTTCTTTTGAATGATCTTTTGGTCACCTTGACTTTAAAAGTGAAATCCGTGGAGTGTTCTGTTCTGTGCATTATGGATTCTTTTAACGTCTCAGAATCACACAGTATATGGTCAGAAATGTCTTCATGCCAGTAAGCTGCTCGTCAGCCGGGCGACGTAAATGGAATGAATGTGTTTAAAGTTTTGATCTTAGGACAATCTTTCCACTGAAGGCAGCACCTGACCATGTTCTCCATTAGACCATATGGACACCATAGAGCGGGTTTGCTACCTGGGACCTTGATTCAAGAGGTAGCCACTTCCATTCATCTATTTATTAATCCATCCATCTATTTATTAATTCATCCATCTATTTATCCATCTAATTATCCGTCCATTCTTCCGTTCACCCATTAATCCATCCATCTATTTATCTATCTATCTATCTGTCCATTTATCCATCCCTCTATCTATCTATTTCTCCATCCCTCCATCCTATATCTTGTGGCCATATGTTAGTCTTTTATGCCCGGATGGTCTTGCTTGTTATGTTTTGTCAGCGGAGGAGACACCTTACAAATCACTGATGAAATGAGGTGAGGTGACTGGCACTGTGGTTGTGCTGTGCGGAGCAGCGGGTTTTGTATGCAGCACAGGTGGTGAATTGTGCATCACTGAGGCGCAGACACAAAGCATTGTGTGCGCTGAGCAGATGTAGTGGCCGTCTTATCTGCCACGCGTTACCTGCGCTGATTGAGAGGAGCGTGCAGCACCTGTTCTTTTCATCTCTCAATTGCTTCATGTCAGACGGCTCTGTCCTTGTCCTGTACAGAGACGATCTGTTCCAGCCATGATCTCAGCAGCAGCAGCAGTTTATCGGTTCAATTTCCTTCTACTGCTGCCGTCCTCCTGTGTGGCAGATAATGGCCAATAGGATAGAGAAGGCGCTCATAGGGTAAGTAAATTCAGCAAATCAGATTTCTAATAAAATAAATGGTTTGCTCCCCTATTGCGGTTGCATCAATTGGATGCAACTGCAATGGAGATCGAGTGTAGATAAGTGACGGTTGGTGCAGCCTAGATTCGTCTGATCGCCTTGGGCAGGAGCCACCCTGCCGCTTGGGTAACGGTATGAAGAGAAGTACGCTGGACCTTAGGTAGAGCGTGTGGACCGCACAGGGTGCACAAAACAACCGGTCAAAGGCAATATTTTGGTTTCAGCAGTATTCCATTTATGCGTAAGACAACGCGTTTCGGGGTGCTAGAGTCCCCTTTATCAAGTCTGAGTCGGATGAGGCTGGAAGAATGCCACGGCTCGTTTGCAGAGGCACGTGTGGTTCTACATGCTCTACCTAAGGTCCAGCGTACTTCTCTTCATCCTCCTGTGTGAGAAGTTACTGCTATATTAACCTTGAAGTGAGTTACATCCTGTATTATACCCCAGAGCTGCACTCACTATTCTGCTGGTGCAGTCACTGTGTACATACATTACATTACTTATCCTGTACTGATCCCGAGTTACATCCTGTATTATACTCCAGAGCTGCACTCACTATTCGGCTGGTGGAGTCACTGTGTACATACATTACATTACTTATCCTGTACTGATCCTGAGTTACATCCTGCATTATACTCCAGAGCTGCACTCACTATTCGGCTGGTGCAGTCACTGTGTACATACATTACTTATCCTGTACTGATCCTGACTTACATCCTGTTTATACTCCAGAGCTGCACTCACTATTCTGCTCGTGGATTCACTGTGTACATACATTACATTACTTATCCTGTACTGATCCTGAGTTACATCCTGTATTATACTCCAGAGCTGCACTCACTATTCTGCTGGTGGAGTCACTGTGTACATATATTACTTATCCTGTACTGATCCTGAGTTACATCCTGTATTCTACTCCAGAGCTGCACTCCCTATTCTGCTGGTGCAGTCACTGTGTACATACATTACATTACTTATCCTGTACTGATCCCGAGTTACATCCTGTATTATACTCCAGAGCTGCACTCACTATTCTGCTGGTGCAGTCACTGTGTACATATATTACATTACTTATCCTGTACTGATCCTGAGTTACATCCTGTATTATACTCCAGAGCTGCACTCACTATTCTGCTGGTGCAGTCACTGTGTACATACATTACATTACTTATCCTGTACTGATCCTGAGTTATATCCTGTATTATACTCCAGAGCTGCACTCACTATTCTGCTAGTGCAGTCACTGTGTACATACATTACATTACTTATCCTGTACTGATCCTGAGTGACATACTGTATTATACTCCAGAGCTGCACTCACTATTCTGCTGGAGCAGTCACTGTGTACATACATTACATTACTTATCCTGTACTGATCCTGAGTGACATCCTGTATTATACTCCAGAGCTGCACTCACTATTCTGCTGGTGCAGTCACTATGTACATTACATTACTTATCCTGTACTGATCCTGAGTTACATCCTGTATTATACTCAAGAGCTGCACTCACTATTCTGCTGGAGCAGTCACTGTGTACATACATTACATTACTTATCCTGTACTGATCCTGAGTGACATCCTGTATTATACTCTAGAGCTGCACTCACTATTCTGCTGGAGTAGTCACTGTGTACATACATTACATTACTTATCCTGTACTGATCCTGAGTGACATACTGTATTATACTCCAGAGCTGCACTCACTATTCTGCTGGTGCAGTCACTGTGTACATACATTACATTACTTATCCTGTACTGATCCTGAGTGACATACTGTATTATACTCCAGAGCTGCACTCACTATTCTGCTGGTGCAGTCACTATGTACATTACATTACTTATCCTGTACTGATCCTGAGTGACATACTGTATTATACTCCAGAGCTGCACTCACTATTCTGCTGGTGCAGTCACTGTGTACATACATTACATTACTTATCCTGTACTGATCCTGAGTGACATACTGTATTATACTCCAGAGCTGCATTACTTTCTTCGATCAGCTAATATTCTGCACTTTATAATAATTTCAGTCGTGTGGACCCTAAAAAATGTCGTAATGTGAACTTAACCTAAAGAATGTTTCCTTCCTGCTACTTTGAGTGAGTGGAGGGGTTAATAATGTTGTAATGTTGGTTGCTGGACTCCTCACTTAGGATGTAGAACCCCTTCCTAGTGTAGGCGGGCTGTCACGGTGGCCATATTAGGAGGAAAGCACTGCCTCAAACTTGTCAGTGTAGGAATGGAGATGCACAACCCAGTGTCTGCCCTCTGGGTGGGATTTGGGAAGGGCATGAGTTTCCAACCCACTTTTCTCGCAAGATTTTTCTGGGTGCGGCATAAGTGGAAGCACATGGCTCAGTGTGGACATGTTTCTATGACTGTACGAGAACCACGAATAGTGTTGGAGACGCTGAGAGACTCATCGACCTGAAAGCAGATGGTCACAGCCCCAGAGATATTGTCCAGGAGACCACCTTCATCCTCTAGTTTGAAACACCTGTTCAAGAATTTGTGTCATTCTTTATAGACGTGTTCTGTAACATTGAAGCATTAAAGCCGCATTCCCTGGTGACTCCTTCTCAAATTCTTACTGCTTTTTAATACCTGATACCCAACTTTCACACTATCATGGAGAGCTTGAGTCAGAGCCTCTACAGTTAGAGGCTGAATGTACATGCAGGTTCATTGTGCTGCGTCGTGGCCTAAACTGCACAAAAAAAATGTACCGTATATACTCGAGTATAAGCCGACCCGAATATTAGCCGAGGCCCCTAATTTTACCCCCAAAAAATGGGAAAAATTATTGACTCGAGTATAAGACTAGGGTGGGAAATGCAGCATATGTGGAGGACGCTGTTATGTGGGGGATCTGTGGAGGACGCTGTTATGTGGGGGATCTGTGGAGGACAGTGTTATGGGGGATCTGTGGAGGACACTTATGGGGACCTGTGGAGGACGCTGTTATGGGGTGGATCTGTGGAGGACACTGTCATGGGGTGGATCTGTGGAGGACGCTGTTATAGGGGATATGTGCTATGACACATAGGGCCATGAGGGGGGGGGCAGCATAAGACATATAGCATCTTATGCTGGTCCCCCTCATGGCGCTATGTGTCCCCTTGTGTCCTAAACTGCGCACATAACTGCCTTTGCGTGTAAAGTGTTACTCCTGTGTAAAACAATCTCTCTCCTATTGATAACAGGTCCGGCCTCTGTACTCACTGTCACGATGAATGCACTACAGCGAGCGGGAGCTGGCTGGCCGGGTCGTTACTGACATCACTTAGTAACGCTCCTCCCACTTCAGGAAGCAGGAACGTTACTAAGTGACGTCAGTCACGCGCCGGCCGGGCCGCTCGCTGCAGTGGCATTTTCGGGTCGGCCAAATCGAGACTCGAGTATAAGACGAGGGGGCTTTTTGAGCACAAAAATATGTGCCAAAAAACTTGTCTTATACTCGAGTATATACGGTATGTTTTTGCAACAGTATGGAACATTTATTGGTGGTAACATGTACGAGACATTTAGCTCTGGGACCTTCCATTTTTCTGGGTCATCTCTGAGATGTTTCTACACCTTAATTGGAGCCACCTGTGGAAAATTCACTTGATTGGACATGATTTGGAAAGACAACCCCCTGTCTATATTAGATATCACAGCTGACAATGCATATCAGAGCAAAAAGCAAACCATGAGAAAGAAGAACTGCCTGTAGAGCTCAAAGATAGGATTGTGAGGAGGCACAGATCTGGAGAAGGAGACAAAAACATTTCTAATGCACTGAAATTTCCCAAGAGTACAGTGGCCTCCATAATTGTTAAATGGAAGAAAATTGGAACAACCAGAACTCTTCAAGAGCTTACCGCCTCACCAGACTAAGTAGGATAGAAAGGCTCCAGTAAGAGAGGTGACCAGTAACCCAATAGTCAATCTGGCTGAGCTCCAAAGGTCCTGTGTGCAGATGGGATACACTTCGAGAAGGTTGAATATCACTGCAGCCTTCACCAATCTGGACTTTATGGCAGAGTGGCCAGAAAGAAGCCTCTTCTCAGTAAAAGACACATGAAAGCCGCCTGCAGTTTACAAAAAAAAAGCAATTAAAGGATTTTCAGACTGTGAGAAACAGGATTCTGTGGTCTGAGGAAACCAAGATTGATATTTTCGGCCTCAATTTTAAGCTTCATGTCTGGAGAAAACCAGGCACTGCTCATCACCTGCCCAATACCATCCTTACAGTGAAGCTTGGTGGTGGTAGCATCATGCTGGGGGACAGTGAGACTGCTCATGGTGGAGGGAAAGCTGAATGGAGCAAAGTACAGAAATATTCTTAATGAAAGCCTGATCCAAAATGCTGTGGACCTCAGACTGGGCTGAAGGTTCACCCTCCAACAAGACAATAACTCTAAGCACACAGCAAAGACATCATAGGAGCAGCTTAGGGACAACTTTGTAAATGTCCTTAAGTGGCTCAACCCAAGCCCTGAACCCAATGAAATGTTTCTGGAGAGACCTAAAAATGGCTTCCACCGATGGTCCACGTCCAACCTGACAGAGCTGGAGAGGATCTGCAGAGAAGAAAGGCCAAGAATCCCCAAATCCATGTGTAAACCTTGTGGCATCATCCCCAAGAAGACCGGAGGCTGCAATCACTGCCAAAGGGGCTTCAACTAAGGGGCTCATTTTAGCTGGCGGTGGATCCGCTGCCTTTTAGCTGGTGGTGAATTTGCCGAAGTTATGTAGATGCGCCAGCCTCTACATAACTTCGGCGCATCCACCACTGGTCTAAATGTAAGACAGGTTCCTAAAACAGGCGTAGAAAATCATGGATGAGACTGGCCTGCCAACCGCCCTCTTCCCCGTCCACACAACGCCCACTTTTTTAGACCAGGCACAATCTGCGCCAGAAATACGCCTAAGGCTACTTTCACACTGGCGTTTTGGCTTTCCGTTTGTGAGATCCGTTCAGGGCTCTCAGAAGCGGTCCAAAACGGATCAGTTTTGCCCTAATGCATTCTGAATGGAAAAGGATCCGCTCAGAAGGCATCAGTTTGCCGTCACCATTCCGATTTGGAGGCGGACACCAAAACACTGCTTGCAGCGTTTTGGTGTCCGTCTGACCAAACTGAGCCAAACGGATCCGTTCTGACAATGTAAGCAATGGCAACGGATCCGTCTTGGCTATGGTAAACGGATGCAGACGGTTGTATTATCTGAACGAATCCGTCTGTGCAGATCCATGATGGATCCGTACCAAACGCGAGTGTGAAAGTAGCCTGATATAGGCATATTTCTAATAGTAAATGACCCCCTAAGTCCTTAGTAAATATGTCTAAATGCTTATGTCCTGAGTAAAGGGGGCTGAAGACTTATGTCCTGAGTAAAGGGGGCTGAAGACTTATGTCCTGAGTAAAGGGGGCTGAAGACTTATGTCCTGAGTAAAGGGGGCTGAAGACTTATGTCCTGAGTAAAGGGGGCTGAAGACTTATGTCCTGAGTAAAGGGGGCTGAAGACTTATGTCCTGAGTAAAGGGGGCTGAAGACTTATGTCCTGAGTAAAGGGACTGAATACTTATGTCCTGAGTAAAGGGGTCTGAATACTTATGTCCTGAGTAAAGCGGGCTGAATACTTATGTCCTGAGTAAAGGGGTCTGAATACTTATGTCCTGAGTAAAGGGGTCTGAATACTTATGTCCTGAGTAAAGGGGTCTGAATACTTATGTCCTGAGTAAAGGGGCTGAAGACTTGTGTCCTGAGTAAAGGGGCTGAAGACTTATGTCCTGAGTAAAGCGGGCTGAATACTTATGTCCTGAGTAAAGCGGGCTGAATACTTATGTCCTGAGTAAAGGGGCTGAATACTTATGTCCTGAGTAAAGGGGCTGAATACTTATGTCCTGAGTAAAGCGGGCTGAATACTTATGTCCTGAGTAAAGGGGCTGAATACTTATGTCCTGAGTAAAGGGGCTGAATACTTATGTCCTGAGTAAAGCGGGCTGAATACTTATGTCCTGAGTAAAGGGGCTGAATACTTATGTCCTGAGTAAAGCGGGCTGAATACTTATGTCCTGAGTAAAGGGGCTGAATACATATGTTCTGAGTAAAGGGACTGAATACTTATGTCCTGAGTAAAGGGACTGAAGACTTATGTTCTGAGTAAAGGGGTCTGAATACTTATGTCCTGAGTAAAGGGGCTGAAGACTTGTGTCCTGAGTAAAGGGGCTGAATACTTATGTCCCGAGTAAAGGGGGCTGAATACTTATGTCCTGAGTAAAGGGGGCTGAATACTTATGTCCTGAGTAAAGGGGGCTGAATAATTATGTCCTGAGTAAAGGGGCTGAAGACTTATGTCCTGAGTAAAGGGGGCTGAATACTTATGTCCTGAGTAAAGGGGCTGAAGACTTGTGTCCTGAGTAAAGGGTCTGAATACTTGTGTCCTGAGTAAAGGGTCTGAATACTTATGTCCTGAGTAAAGGGGGCTGAATACTTATGTCCCGAGTAAAGGGGGCTGAATACTTATGTCCTGAGTAAAGGGGGCTGAATACTTATGTCCTGAGTAAAGGGGCTGAATACTTATGTCAATGCAAGATTTCTAAACATTCTGTTCTCACTGTCTCATTTTGGGGCACAAGGAGCAACATAACAAAATGTGAAAAAAGTAAGAGCGTCTGAAGACTTTCTGAGTGCCCTGTAAATCTGTCCCGGGGTGTCACTTTGGGCTGGAGTGCTCCTTTAAGTGTGCTATCTGTGCTCCCATTGTGCGCAGTCTAGGTAACCACAGGATCTCGTTCTGTATCTGAGTTTGTATTGATTGGTTTCCTCGCTGTAACATTGTGCCGCCATGTCACCTGCATATAGTGCTGCTGTTATATGGTTCGGACAGAGTTCAGATATTCTGACATTTCTTGTGTTTCTGTACGTGGGGGGGACTTTTATCACTATATAATATCCACTGTCCCCCCCCCCCCCATACCCCCTCTCTCCGAGCCCCGGGTCCGTCCAGGCGACTCTTATCTGTGCATTAATGTAAGAAAACATTGCCACCTTGTTAAACATTAGCGCTCCTGTGGCGTCCATCTGCTGGGAGGGAGACATGGAGACTCTTCTGCCTGACTGATCGGAGGCATATGTTCCTTTTCTTACAGTCATGTGTTTAACTGTCTACTGCCCAGAAAGTAACAGAGTAACAGATCGCCCCCCCCCCCCCAAAAAAATTGACAAGAGAATGAAACTTTTGTCAGATTAGAAGTTTTTCTAATTTGCCTCTCGGGGGCGTGACAAGAAGACATCCATGATTCCATATAGAGCACTGGAAAAGTGGCCGATCCAGAAGTCTGATTTGCTCGTTGCTCTTTTTAAGCCTTGATCGTCTCCCAGCAAGATGGCGCCCATGGTGGTTTCCACCTAAGGTTCGAGGCCAGCTTGCGCCCTCTGTTTACTTTACTGCAAATCACTGACAACCCCCCAACTTTGTAAAGCTTCCAGGTGTCGTGTAGGGTTTCAGCATCATTGCCTTTGCAAACAAGTAAGCGTGAAGGCGTCCCTCCAGATGGTCTGTGGTTCCAGCAGGGTCTGCAGCGCTCGGAGGACCAGATCCCGTGACATCACTCCAGCAATCTTGACTCCTGCTTTGTGTTTGCTCCTGTGTAAATTGGTGATAATGACATTATGGCTCCAGTATTTCCATGGGTGCCTTGTAATAGATGACACGTGGTAATTGTTCCCTTTTATGTGACATTACTGTTCTGAATTAAAGGGTCTGTTCTCATCCTAATCTTATTTGCCATATCTACCTACAGTGTTAACCCTTTCAATGGTGAGAACCATTAGAGAAGAAATACTGTGATTTTGGTAGCATGCTTATATAGTAGTCAGGAGAGGGCTGTATGGGGGAGCTTAAAGGGTGTTTCCATGTTAAAAGCCCGTCTCCTTGGGACTTTGTTAATGATGGGGTCACATTGCTAAAATCTTCACCCCCATGTTCCTCCTTTATTGGCTTGGCTGGCACCTGGACGTTTGTGATCTTCCAAAGCAATCTTCACCCATGCACGTTAGATGAAATTTTATGATTCTGCCGGTTTTGGTGGATCACCATACTATAAAACAGACGACATACATGGGATATCTCTAAAGGAGTATAGACAAGCAACAACCAAAAAATCCTCAACTTTTATTTCTAAATCAAAAATTTTGGAAAACCCCTATTAATGTATAAAAAATACGATTATACTATACTTGATCGTTCAACCCAATTAGAGTCAGTATTGGGTCAGGTTCTCAAGAGGTGGGACTACTTTGTCCTTCTTACTCACGGTTTGGCGACATGTATATCTTATCAGTTGGGATCACTCGTCCAGGGCTGTGGGAACAACATTTCTGTCCCTATATTGTCCCTGGAACTCGCCCTGCCTACAGGCAGATCACCCGCCCCGAAAGCAGCGACCCCACTTTTCGGTGGCTAAACCCTTGCTGACACCTGTCCCAGCCCTATTTTGTGAAAAGTTGTCCCCAAAAAATTATGATACAGTTTGTAGAGTCCCGACGCTGCGCTTTCCCAGTAAAGCAACTGGTTCCTCAGGGGACAAAAAAATTCAAGATATGAGGGAACAGGACCGGCAATAGTCCTATAGTTTTGACCGCCAGCCAAGTATCACCTCAAAAAAGACACCTTGCATCCAATAGCCTATACCTGTGCTCTTGGTCTCTGTCTATATCCCTAATCATAGGGTATTGTCTTTTTTGATTATCCTTGTCCAATGCGGCCAAATTAGATGTGACTAATCCGCTGCCGTTCTGTGAAGGAAATGAATTGTTTTTTTTCCTGACCCATGTGAATAGAATACGAAATTCCCCATGCACTTACACTGCATGCAGATTGTAAGTGGATCTGATAGGTCATGAAAGCCAATTTTATATATATATATATATATATATATATATATATAGTACAGACCAAAAGTTTGGACACACCTTCTTATTCAAAGAGTTTTCTTTATTTTCATGACTATGAAAATTGTAGATTCACACTGAAGGCATCAAATCTATGAATTAACACATGTGGAATTATATACATAACAAAAAAGTGTGAAACAACTGAAAATATGTCATATTCTAGGTTCTTCAAAGTAGCCACCTTTTGCTTTGATTACTGCTTTGCACACTCTTGGCATTCTCTTGTTGAGCTTCAAGAGGTAGTCGCCTGAAATGGTTTTCACTTCACAGGTGTGCCCTGTCAGGTTTAATAAGTGGGATTTCTTGCCTTATAAATGGGGTTGGGACCATCAGTTGCCTTGTGGAGAAGTCAGGTGGATACACAGCTGATAGTCCTACTGAATAGACTGTTAGAATTTGTATTATGGCAAGAAAGAAGCAGCTAAGTAAAGAAAAACGAGTGGCCATCATTACTTTAAGAAATGAAGGTCAGTCAGTCCGAAAAATTGTGAAAACTTTGAAAGTGTCCCCAAGTGCAGTCACAAAAACCATCAAGCGCTACAAAGAAACTGGCTCACATGCGGACCGCCCCAGGAAAGGAAGACCAAGAGTCACCTCTGCTGCGGAGGATAAGTTCATCCGAGTCACCAGCCTCAGAAATCGCAGGTTAACAGCAGCTCAGATTAGAGACCAGGTCAATGCCACCCAGAGTTCTAGCAGCAGACACATCTCTAGAACAACTGTTAAGAGGAGACTGTGTGAATCAGGCCTTCATGGTAGAATATCTGCTAGGAAACCACTGCTAAGGACAGGCAACAAGCAGAAGAGACTTGTTTGGGCTAAAGAACACAAGGAATGGACATTAGACCAGTGGAAATCTGTGCTTTGGTCTGATGAGTCCACATTTGAGATCTTTGGTTTCAACCACCGCGTCTTTGTGCGTCGCAGAAAAGGTGAACGGATGGACTCTACATGCCTGGTTCCCACCGTGAAGCATGGAGGAGGAGGTGTGATGGTGTGGGGGTGCTTTGCTGGTGACACTGTTGGGGATTTATTCAAAATTGAAGGCATACTGAACCAGCATGGCTACCACAGCATCTTGCAGCGGCATGCTATTCCATCCGGTTTGCATTTAGTTGGACCATCATTTATTTTTCAACAGGACAATGACCCCAAACACACCTCCAGGCTGTGTAAGGGCTATTTGACCATGAAGGAGAGTGATGGGGTGCTGCGCCAGATGACCTGGCCTCCACAGTCACCGGACCTGAACCCAATCGAGCAGAGTGAAGGCAAAAGGGCCAACAAGTGCTAAGCATCTCTGGGAACTCCTTCGAGACTGTTGGAAGACCATTTCAGGTGACTACCTCTTGAAGCTCATCAAGAGAATGCCAAGAGTGTGCAAAGCAGTAATCAAAGCAAAAGGTGGCTACTTTAAAGAACCTAGAATATGACATATTTTCAGTTGTTTCACAATTTTTTGTTATGTATATAATTCCACATGTGTTAATTCATAGTTTTGATGCCTTCAGTGTGAATCTACAATTTTCATAGTCATGAAAATAAAGAAAACTCTTTGAATGAGAAGGTGTGTCCAAACTTTTGGTCTGTACTGTGTATATATTTAAAGATCGACAGAGAGATATCCCTGCTGGGGGTGCAAGTTGAAGAGGCCTGCTGCAGCAGTAAAATAGAAACTGACATTCCTGGCTCATATTCAATTATATAATTGCCAAGCTGATGAACCTATGTATTTCATGGGTTCAACTTCAACCCTTTAAGGTACAGTTACATGCGACGTATGAGCTGTTCATTTTCCGCAGCAGAATTGTGTGTATTTAGTATATTAGGAGCAAAGATAAGTCTTCATGGATTGATCGGTATAGATAGGTAATGCGTCTGTAATCAATTATTGTGACAGAGGAGTGAGGGAATGAATTAGCCTGTACCATCCCAATCCCTCCTGGATACACACACTCCACGGCGACGACCAGTAAAGTCGTATTACCCACACCGTTTTCTGGGGATTCTGACGACCGTGCGTTGTGGTGATCAAACATTGTTTTACACCTTGGTGATAACTGGTCTGGTGTATACACTGAGCGTTACCACCCCATTTTGGACACACACGACCTATATGTTTAGCTCCTCTATGTTTTCTGGGTTATACGGTTTCACCGTGGGTTTTCTCTCTTGAGGGCACAGATATCACCCCAAATTCTGTTTTATTTCTTTTGCATTTAATAATGATTAGTTTTCTTTTAGCGCCTGACTCCTCTGTGACAGCAAAGTGGATGAGATTGAAAAAATATCTTTGCAATACAGAAGGTGACAGTCGCTGTAGCTCTTAAGCAAAAATCACATCAAAATTCACATCCTGTGTGGCCGCACCCTGTGGAGAGGCTCATGTGGGTACAGTAAATTTTTGTGTGCCTCCTCCTGCCTCATTTCTGCACCTGCAAGTGCGCTTCCTGCACTTTAGTGATGGATTCAGACATATGGCAGTGGAAACAAGTAACCTTCTATAGTTCGCAAGTATGGTATATGAGGTATATGTGCCTTGGCTTTCACTTGTCCTGCCCATGAGGTTGTGCCCACTTTGGCCTCATTGTGTCTGGCATCGGTCAACTTCGTGACTACTAGTCTAAGCCTAAATGCACTGCGTTACCTGAGATTAACCTCCTCCTCCAGCCTTGTCTACATGAAATATACACTCTCATGAGATCTGTACTCGCCCATCCCATGTCAATAGGGTCCTAGGTGCAGCTGCTTCTTTGTCCTTTAGACTGAGGTAGGGGAGACTTGTAGACTGTCCACAACTTCAAGATGCCTTCAAGGTGGTTTCACTTATTTGATTAAGTTGGTCTATTTTTATCCAGTACTTTCTGGATGAGTTCTGAAACTTCTATTAAAAATTAAAACACAGCAATTTAGAAATGAAAGAAGTTAGGATCCTCCCTTGTGTTTTAACAAGTCATATAATTAAATTCTCCTTCCAGCCGGGATGAATGTGACAGAAGCTTCTGCATTGATTAGGATTACATGTTGAGAATAGATTTCAGTGTATTTAAGGAGCACTCTCGGTAAAAGTGATGTTATGCCCAGTCTAGAGCCTGAGGAGGCGGAGTATGACACCAAACAATGCTCCGCCCTCTCAGCCCCTGCTTTAGGTATAACACTGTGTAACAGTTTTATCTGGTGTGTTCCTTTAAATTTGTGTCCCACCATGTTGAAAAATAAGGAGGATGGGTTTAGATGAATTTATTTACTTGCTGAACTGTGTGATGTATGTGCATTTGAAATATTTTGGAATACCTAATTAGGGAGTATTAAGGATGGCGTTACATAGTTCACATGAGGCATGAGGAGGAGGAGATAAGGAGGAGACCACGGATGGATAGTAGAAGAAAGTGTATGTCCTGGTAGATGATGACATCCCATATTCAGTATGTGGTAGATGTCTTATATCCATCCAGAGTGGCTCGCCTACAGTACAGATGGTTAAGTAGATGACGTTGTGACCTCGGATGATTCCTTACATATAAATTATTTGTTCCTTTAGAAGCAAAACTTTCAAGTTTTATCAAAACACATTGATTCTCAAAGAAATCTCCACTTCAGACGGACGTACGAGGCTCCTCTCATCCCGGTTTATCTTGATTTCATTAAAGTAGATTGCACTTCACACAAGTGTTTATAGCAAATGTACATCAAGTAGAGCGGAGCTCATAAGATGCCGCCGGTACAGGACGAGTCAGAGGATTTATCTTTATTGTCAATGATTCTCGGGGATGATGTTTCCGGAGAACAATATTGTAAACTATAAAGAAGTTACATTGTAACAAAAAGACGTAGGAGGAGCGGTTTGCAACCATTGGCCTCAAGCATGGGTGATGAAGCAAAGCTGTAAATTGGTTCGTCATTGATGCCTCCTCCATCATGAGTAAGGTCACTGGTCACTTCCCTGGTCCACTTCTGACCCTTAATTAAACCACAGTCATAACTAGAAGCTCCAATGCCGAATGTAAAACAGCATTCCCAATAGTCACACACTGATTATAGTATTTGTTTCCTCCAGTGGGACCTCTTGGCCCCCTCAGGCTTGAATGTTAGGTGCGACCTAAACCTCTGCCACCCTACAGGTACAACCTTGAATTGACTATTGATTGATGCTCAGCCACTTGTTCATCTTTGCCTAGAAGGTAAATAGTAACCTGACCCCATGTGAGGTTCCCTCAGCTAAATGTTCGTAATTTAGACAGCAATGACAGGATATGACATGAATGTCTGATAGGTACTGGGACTCTAACCAGTTGGCAAAACAGTGGTTGACTTCATAGAATCCCGAGGAAGCTGATTCATCCATGGAGACACTGAATAGAGATGGCTACATGGCTCTATTAGAGTTATTGAGGCAACTGAGCAAATAAAATAAGGTAGGAGACCCCTCTGTTTTCTCAAAAGATTAAGGTCTTAGACGCTAGTCCAAGACATAATCTCTGTACATATGCCCTATTTGGATACATGGATGGCTTAGGCACTCCACTGTATAAGCTGTAATGGAGCGTCAACACAGTGGTAGGCATGGTGGTTCTTCAATCTACAATCACTAGAGGTCTCATCTCATTGAAGCCATCTAACACGTCAAGGACTAGTTGTCCATCTCATAAACAAGAGGGTTACACTTTAAGTGCTGGGTATTTAGCTTTCCTTTTTGCATTTTTTTAGGACAACAGTTTTTGACATTCCAGATTAGTTACTGAGGATCAGATTATGCATCTACCTAGCGATAGATTATGAGCCAGACCTCCTAGACTCCTATCTCCTTCACCTGCAGAGGATATAGTGCAGCAGATCTCATGTTATATTTCCATTTTCCATGTAATCAGTCTAATTATCAATTGCTGTCTTATTACAAGTAATGATAATGGGGTCAGCTCACCAGATGGAAATCTATCCTGTGTCTTGTATTGTTCAGATTAGTACCAGATGAGTTCGCTTCCAGGACAAGTTACAAAAATAAACACCAATTGCAAACACAGAAACGCGTTTTAGTGCATTACATACTGCAAAATGTGCAATAACCCCTACATGATGTTTCTGTGCCACCCTACAAACCTGCACCATGTGCTACTCTCAAGGGATTGTCTACTGTAAACAGTCACTTCCAAACCTGAGCCGATAATGGGCAATGGTTTCAGCTGATAAGGACCTCCATCAATCAGGAGTTATCAAGTAACCACTTTCCTCCCTCCACCCACAAGCAGACAGGTAATTGACTGCAGAACCAAAATGAAGCACCCTATGTATTAATGCCATTCCTGACCCTTCCAGTAGCCCTCTTGGGCAATCACAAGCCATGAAAGGACTCCCCTAACTTTTGATAGAAGGAATTGTGGTTTATAATATATCTCGGAGAAAAGTAAACTTGTTACCTTCTTGGCACTTCTTACCGGTCATGGGGGGTGCAGTTGGAGCTACTTTAGCCTACAGGGTTTGTTTATTTAGTGAAGTACAATCACAAATATTCTGAGATTTGTTTTGCAAATATTAACACTTCCATGTTTTTGTGTTTCAGATGTGTTGGTGGATGGAAAACCATGTGACTGTGACATCATTGCGGACTGTAGAGTTGGTGATCCCATACACCTTGAAGTCAGGCTGACCAATCGCAGCAGCAGCATTGTGGGTCCGTTTTCCCTCTCTGTCATCCCATACCAAGATTATCAGAACGGGGTCCATAACTACGAGCTCAAAAACATGGTCACGTTCGTGGGTGCTAACACCTTTTTCATTGGTGCCGTGAGTATTGTCTGATGTCATTGATATGAGGGATTTATAGTTTAAATATTATTATTTTTTTTATAAAGACCAATATCAAAAAGTTGTAAAATCAAGGACTACACCTCTTCCGTTGTTAAAGCTGGTCCTGGTCCTCTTGGAAATCTCAGACTGTACTAGCGCTAAAAACTCCTCAATCTCAAAATGTGACGCAACGTTCTTAGTATAGGTTCTTTTGAAGGATTTTTTTTTTGCTTTTGCCTCCAGTGATGGTCCTGAGAAATAAACCCTCAACAATCTAACTGAATTTTGATAAGAGGTGGAATGAAAAGTTATGCAAACCCAAGTAGAAGAAGCTAGCTCCATCACTGATGCCACCACTGAGCTACACTTATTTTAGATTTGCATTTGTGAGTGTATGGGGTGTAAATAAGGATGAAGGTTCTGGTCCGTGTTGGACAAATAAGCATCTGGTGACTGGTACCTGATTACAACCCATTTAGACAACACCTACCACCGTGCCCACTAGCATCTCTTAGACAACCGTCTGAAGAAGGCCATTTTACCACCTGAAACATTGTATTTAATAATCCACTTTGGCGACTAGAGTAAATTCCTAATTTTAAAGCATATTCATGCGATTACTGTCTCTAATTCTGGAATTACTTGACCCAAGACAGAATGCAGAGTTTTTTGTTTTTTTTTAGACAATCACCAATACTCAGATGGTTATGCTATCATCCAACCATTGAAGAAACATAAACTGGTAGATGACTCACACTTATACAGGATGAGATTCAGTCAAGCAGTTTCTGGACAGCGAGAGGGATCCATTTGGTTTGGAGACGGGGCTTGATGATGGATAGGTGGAGTAGGCAGTTACCTAGGGTGGCAATGGGGGGGGGGGTTGTAAAAAACAACAACTGTTATTCCTATACTAAGGGTTGTAGGACATTCAGAAAGTAATGTTTTGGACAACAGAGTTTGTCCTGCTTTTCGGGTGATTCAGTAAAGTGGAGCAGAACTGCAGTACCAAAAATTGGCAGGTGTGGTGCTGTTTCTGGAAGAAAACAACCATGTTTTTCTAATCCTTGACAACCCCTTTAATGAACCACAAGCAATACTGGATGTTCATCAGTGAATTGGCTTGAGTGATGGCAGCGGTAGCTTCCAATGACCTCTCTAATTCATCGTTTCACCATAAGAGCCACGAGCCAAGGAGGATTGTTCTAAAGGCTCTTGAGAGACTAAATAAGGAGGAATGGTAGATTTATAGAGGACGGTGATTTAGTGGTGAGGTCCTCAGACAGCAGTTATTACTCGACTGTGTGCCATGCCTTTCGCTTCTTTACTGAAATTAAGAAGTCAAGATATTTCTTCTGCTTGTTATTACAGCTGAATATTAAAGGGTTTTTACATAAATTTTACTGGTCCCAATTCTGGTGTTTTGGCAAAGCCATATATCTTTGGGCCATGGAACTTGCATTGTACAATGGCCACTGCCCACTGGAGCCCATTATTCCCCTTAGGGCGACCCATTTCATTTCAGTTGCTCTGGATTTAGTTTCACCCTTGTGCATACAGTAGGCAGAGGGAGTCATTGGAGGTTCCTGGAAATTAAGCTCCTCCATTTTTGAACTCACTTGGATAACATCTCGCCACCAAAAGTTATACAACATCCATGTGATCATCAGTGGTCTTCTTCTTGAGATACTCAGTATTGGACTTGCTAGAGCACAGGTTTCTACTCCATTCGTTACCTGGGGACAGGATGTTGCAGCCATATTGGAGACTAAGGAGAACTGTCACCTGGTCACCGAGCTTACATAGAGATCTTTTCAGGCAGATGAGAGAATTGCCTGCCTCAGATACCGTATAGATTAATTTCCAGGACACTGGCTGCCATTTGTTTGTGTCACGGCCATGGCTATGACCGTGACTCTCTAACCGCATGCGGTTGCCTGCGGTTTCGTGTAGGTTTAAACCACAGGTGAGGGCCGCTGGCGTGTGGCCTAACTTGTGGTTGCCGCGGGCAACCGGTAGTCTCATGTGTATGTGTATGTGTCAGCAGCAGCCTGAGCGTGGCTAGGCAGCTCGCTGCAGTTGCATGCGGTTGCATCTAACTATCTTTATGTTAGGTGTCTGTATGTTTGTGTGCACTCTGTGTTGTATGTCTGGTGTGCACTGTAGTTTGTTTGGTGTGCACGGACATCGTCCTTTCACTGTGGCTGCCCGTGGCAACGTTTGGTATTATGTACATGTGGTGGCAGTGTCTCGGCCTTCGGGCTGTCTCCCGGGACGGCTGCCACCCATGTCGTTGTCAGCGGCAACAGCCACAGGGTGATCTTAGTTTGGTCACTTCCCCTGTATGTTTGGTGTTTTCCTTTCCTGTGGTGCTGGAAGGGTTAACCCTCTTCCCAGTGTGTGTGATGTCACTGGGTGTGTCTGCCCGGTGGGTGTGGCCATTTACCCCTATAAAGCCTGTGTCTGGAGCACTGCTCAGTAGGTCGCTTCAGTCATGCTTGGCTGAAGCAGCCTCCTGTGGATTCCATCCTTCTTGTAAGGGCCACCCTTCCGGTCATAAGATTCCTTTCCCTGATGTATGGTTGATGACTTATCTCTTTGGTTTCTGTGCAGCTTATGGATCTGGATCCCTGTGTCCACAGGGATCCAGTCAGCAAGGCTGTGGCAGGTAGGTGGAACTAGTTAGTTCACCTGCCATATCCATAAGACTGTTGGTGTTCCCCCTTTCCTGGCTACTCGGCCCGTGAGACACCTGTTCCTCCGTGTCCAGTAGGAACAGGCCGTCTTACCCTGACTCCTAGCTAGTGACCGGACGGAGGGTAAGTCAGGGCTCCTAGGTTCCGGCGCATGGGTCCTCCTACCTTTAAGGTCGGCCCATGTAGATAGGAGTTAGGGTCAGATTAGGGACGCTATAGGAGGTGACCAGCTCCCTAATTCTGTTGCCCTGGCCGAGCAGCAACCGGACATCAGCGGGCATCGCACGGCTGAGGATTTTCCCCATCCTCAGCCGTGACAGTTTGTGACCATGAAGTTTGCAAGAAAACCTGTCAGTACTCAGAACCCAGAGAAGAGAAATATTTATTTCTAGTTATTTATGCTTTATATCTGTTTGTGTACAATTTATATTCTATTGTAGTATTATTATTTCATTTTTGTAAACCAGTACAAGGCTGTATTTATAACTGTGTATTCTATGTAGAAAATGAGATCTTCTCACCAGGTTCTTATGGTCATCTGATATAGGAAAAACTAACTAACTGCATTATAGGATCTCGGATAAGTTGTTAGGAGTGTTCCTGTTTTACAAGCTTTATGTTTAAAAAGCAGTAAAATAGTGAGTGCAGCTCTGGAGTATAACACAGAATGTAACTCCAGGATCAGTACAGGATAAGTAATGTAATGTATGTACTGCACCAGCAGAATAGTGAGTGCAGCTCTGGAGTATAATACAGGATGTAACTCAGGATCAGTACAGGATAAGTAATGTAATGTATGTACACAGTGACTGCACCAGCAGAATAGTGAGTGCAGCTCTGGAGTATAATACAGGATGTAACTCAGGAGCAGTACAGGATAAGTAATGTATGTACTCAGTGAATCCACCAGCAGAATAGTGAGTGCAGCTCTGGAGTATAATACAGGATGTAACTCAAGATCAGTACAGGATAAGTAATGTATGTACACAGTGACTGCACCAGCAGAATAGTGAGTGCAGCTCTGGAGTATAATACAGGATGTAACTCAGGATCAGTACAGGATAAGTAATGTATGTACACAGTGACTGCACCAGCAGAATAGTGAGTGCAGCTCTGGAGTATAATACAGGATGTAACCCAGGATCAGTACAGGATAAGTAATGTAATGTATGTACACAGTGACTGCACCAGCAGAATAGTGAGTGCAGCTCTGGAGTATAATACAGGATGTAACTCAGGATCAGTACAGGATAAGTAATGTAATGTATGTACACATTGAATACACCAGCAGAATAGTGAGTGCAGCTCTGGAGTATATTACAGGATATGTCTCAGGAACAGTAGAAGTAACGTCATACTGTACTGTACAAATTGACTGAGCTTTATATGTAGATTCCATATGTAATAACCTGGCTTCATAATATGTCGACCCTTTACCATTGACTTTTCCTCTTTTCTGCAGGTTCAGCCCACAGAACATTCTGTCTGTTTCGGTAATCTACTATTTCTCTACACTGGAGATTTTTACCTGGACATAAAGTTTCAAGATGATAACTCCGGGCGGGAATTGCCCCTTTCATGGTTTTGCCTCCCCAGCGTTCACATTCGAACCACTGACACCATCAGTGAAACACACTTCTGAGGGACTCTTAGAGGCGGCTGACATCTGGTTGGGGCGTTTTCTTCTTTCTTACCATAAATGTGACTTTATACTCCTTAATATTCGAGTGTGGCAGCATTACGAGAACAATAACTGGGACTTTATTGAGAAGCTCCTGACAACAGAACACTGGAAATCAACTTTTTAGATAGATAGTGAATCCCCCCCTAAATGTCACATTTTCTTTTAGTTCTGTGATAATGAAACCGAAACGCCGTTCCTGTTCTGAGAAGCTGGAGTTTGTCTTAATTCTTGTTGTCGCCTGATGAATCTGGTTCCTCCTCATTTGCGTTGATTGGAAACAAAACCCTATTCCCAATGCCAAGCACTCCTTTCTAGTAAAGCCAGGCAGTTGATGCTTCTCTTGTAGTTGAAGCTGGGACTTTAAAAGTCCTAAAACGCGTCAGTGTTGCTTTACCGATTCTCTGAGCCAAGAGGTCCGTTCTACATGTAAAATTTGAGTTGATATCCGTACTGAGCACTCTACGGTGCATGGACACCTTTAGTCTTACTATTTGGACCAATGAGACAGAGAAAGCTTCTATCTAATGGCGGCAATGAATGTACTGATGCACTTCATCTGCTCGCCAGTCATTATAATGGTACCTTTTACAGTATTTTTTTTTTGGCGGGTCCATTTGGTGCATGGTTTAGGTTAATTCGCTCATTTTTAGTTTTTGGAAAAGTAAAGTGAACTGGGCCACTGTGGCATTATCCCTGAAACTACCACGTTGGCACAAGTGTTTTTATGGTGGGTCAGTGATTGGCTTTTCCATACATTATGCCTCATTTGATTGTATGACATAAGATCTGAAATAAAGCATGATAAAGTCTCATCACTTTTCAGCTTTTTATTTCCTCTATACAGACCGAACGTATTTCATTCTTGGTTGGTCTACGTAGACCTTCAGTGTGTCAGTGTTGGGGTCCAACCCATAATACTCCCTTCAAACACGAGAGTCTAAGGATGTTTCACCGCATTTCACCCAACACAACGCCGTCCATATGGAAGTGATTAAGATTCGATTGGCACAGGGTGTTAGTATGAAGCCATTTCCACATGGTGAAGAGCAGCCCCCTTCATTCAGCTGGTCTATGTCCCAGAGGATGACCCTCCACTGATCACAAGGATTGGACCATCAATGTTAAATCCTGGAAGTAACGAAGTTCTTCTTAGAAGAGGAGAGGAGAATGGGATACATCCTTGGTGGGCTTGAGATGTGAAGGGATACATAATAACATTTCAGATGAACTAAGGGATGTAAAGGAATATTGATAACATCCCTGGTGAGCTAGGAATGTGAAGGGATTAATGATAAAATTTCTGGTGGTCTGGAGCAGTGAAGGGATTAATGGTGACCTTCCCTAGTAGGGATGTGAAGAGATTTATGGCAGCATTTCTGGTGGTCTGGAGCAGTGAAGGGATTAATGGTGACCTTTCCTAGTAGGGATGTGGAGAGATTAATGGCACCATTTCTGGTGGTCTGGAGCAGTGAAGGGATTACTGATAACATCCCCAGTGAGCTTGAGATGTGAAGGGATAAGTGATGACATTTCAGATCAACTAGGGATGTAAAGGAATAATTGTAACATCCCTGGTGAGCTGGAGGTAAGAAGGAATTAATGATTTCATGTTTTATTAAGAGAAACCAAATAAGAGTCTGGCAGGTCTGATACCTCTTAATGGCTAACAAGAATAGAAGCAATGATGTTACATAGCGTGCTTTCAAGACGACACTTTGTCAGGTATAATATAATGAATTGTCTGAATAAACAGCAATACATATATACATTCAGTGTGTCAAACCGTATCATACGTTTGTATTCCTAAATTCTTCGAACTTTGAGATCTGAAATTGCTTTTTAATGTGACAACTTTAATGCGTTCTTCATTGTGTCCTGGTCTACAGAAATGCTTCGTCACAAGGAAGCCTACCTTTTTGTCTTGTGTGATGATGAGACTTCATCCTTGCTTTAAAGGGGTTGTCCCACGAAAAATATTCTACAATTTTCAAACCAGCTCCTGGATCTCAATACTTTTATAATTGCATGTAATTAAAAATGTATTATAGCTACTGAGTTATTTAAAGATGACCTTTCCCCGATCCAGACATGATCATATAACTAGCGGGGTGTGTAAGGTATAGTGAAGTGGTGCACCTAACACCATACCAAATTCTCAACCTAACCCCTTCCCTCCTAACATTACATATATCACTACAGAACATACAGGGTAATACAGCGCCACATACCTCTTACATCCAGTGATGTCTCCTCTGATGTAGATGATCTTCTCCTTTCACACCAGACCACCATGAGCATTTCTTTCAGCCATCTCTCATCTCTGCAGTTTGACAAAAAACATCTTAGTTTTCTACTTTTACATCATCTAAACACCGCATCCTGCCACCCCCAATACTGTGCCCCTGTGCTCCCCAATACTATACTGCAGAAACAGTCCCCTGATAATACTAGTACCATGCAGATAGTTCCCTTATTGACAAACAGTGTCCTAAAATAACCGCGCCCAACAAATAGTGTCCCTGACGCCAATAATGTAAACATAATGTCCCCCCAAAATAACTGTGCTAAGCTGATACTATGCCCGGGAACCCCCACAGTAATAGTGCTCCCTAAAGTCCCAACAATAGTAATAATTCTCTGCCAGAGTGCACCTGGTAGTAATAGTGATCCTACAGGGGTCCCAACATGTCCCCACTGTGCCCTAGAAGTAATAATGCTGCCATAGTGCCATACTAGTAATTATGTTCCCCACAGTCCCCCAGTAGTAATCAAGCCCACCAAAATGCCCCCCCCCCTGTAATAATTCTCCTTATAATGTGACAGTAGAAAAATGCCCCCAGTTGATCTCATGTCCCCATAATGTGTGCCAGTATAACTACCCCTATATAATGCCCCCATAGTGCTCCTCTCGCCCCTTTCCCATAGTGGCCCCATAATGTGCCAGTATAAAATACTTCTATATAGTGCCCCGTGAGTTGCCCAATCTTAGCGGAGAGCGTCAAAGCCAGGGAGAAAAAAAAAAGCTACAGTAGCCTTCTCAATGGCTGTGACGCTCTCTGCTGCGATTGGACGGCGGCACAGCCAGCGAGAAGGAGACGCTCATTGAGAAACAGGGCTGCCTCCCTCTCTCTGTATGATGGTATGAATGTACATACCAGACAGGGGGCACAGTGGGGGAACGGAGCAGCACATAGAAAACATAGTAAGCGCTGTAACATGCCATCAGTATGCCCTACACAATTCGCTACTTATATGATAATGTCCGAACCGAGGAGAGGTCCTCTTTGACCCCTTCCTTACTGCCCACTGTGTATATACGTCCTATCTGCACATGCCTCGTGCAGATCTCATGTATATACACGTGCAGGCAGTGCTGGGATTAAAGCTCCTGCTCCTGCAATCTAGCAGGTCGGGTCCCGGCTGGCAGACACAGCAGGGACCCTGAGGAGAAGACAGGAGCCGTTTATTACTGCTTCTGCCTTCTCCTGTGTCGACAGCAGAGCGCTGTACGAGCGCATGGTGGAGGGAGCAGGAAGTGGCAGAGCCGCTTCCTCTGCTAGTCCCGGGGGTCACGTGACTGCTGGGGGTGTCTGGAGCAGGAGCAGAGCTGCAGGGTCTAAGGACCCTGATCAGTTCTGCCTGTGGGTCATGCCCCCATAGGGGGCTTTTTTCCCCTGTAACTGGGGCTCCTGTGGATGCTCCAGTTAAAATGGAAACAGTGGGGAAAAAAGTTGAAATAAAAAGTAAAAAAAAAATAAAAGTCTGTGTCCTCCAGAGGTCTTTTAATGACCTCCTAGGGGACATATTATGTGCCAAAAAAGAAATTAAAATATAAGTAAAAAAAAATTATTATTAAAAATGCAGTCGGTAACAGAAACCGTCACCATAGTCTCCCCGTTCTCTCAAACCTATACATGTTATATATATATGAAAACGAAATAGGGAACCTATTGCAAAAATTTATTTTTGTGTCAGTTTTAATATTTAAGAGATAAAAAGCTATAATAAAATAAAAAAATAAAAAAAAATAAACCTAAAAAAAGAAAAAAAAACTCTAAAAAACATTCTCATAAAAAGTCCTAAGTGTCAAGTAAAAAAAAGAAAAAATATTATTTTGGTAGTCAAACAAATAAAAAAGCTACAGTCATTAAACCACCACGTGCACAAAATCACAAAAAGTTGCCTGGACCTTCTGGTCATTTTTGGGCCATGTCATGAAAGGGTTAATGAAATCTATCTTCAAAGCGCCACCCGCTGTTGGTCTTTTTCAAGTTTCGCTGTCCTACTTTCTGAGACAGAAGCACACGCTCAGTCCCATCCTTCAACTGCCACCAGCTGTAGCAGAGAGGACACAGCCCTGAGAAAGGACACGCTCCCTAAGCTGCCAGCAGAGCCGGTTCTAGCTTTGTTAGAAAGAAGTTGTCATGTATTAGATTATGTATGATTTTCATTTTTTTATTATTCACGGTATAACCCCTTTAAGTTTATGTCTAGTTTCTCCAACATGGAGACCCATACAAGACATTTAGTGCAGAGGATCAGGTACACAACATTGAATGGAGAACATGGGAATGTCCCAGGAATCTTATATTCCTCAAGATCTGGATCTTGTCTGTTGACATTACATGGGTCATTAGAGATTTTCCATCTTCTTACATTACAGGGATAAGTTCATTTTTATGTGACAGGACAATGAACTCCAGATCAGGACATTTCTCAAATTTAAAGGTTGTCGGTAACATAGCCAGGGAGGATCTGGGAAAACTGTTTTTAGTCGGTCATCCTTATATAGGACACAATGTAATTTTTTGCCGTTTTCCTCAGTGCCTCTAGTTGTGGGTTGTAGGACACTACCAGGGGGACACTCTGGCTCTGTCCCCCCCCCCCCCCCCTTGTATTAGAGAAGTTGACTTCTGGGAATCCTGGTGGCTCTTTTGATTTCCTCTTGAAGCAGGGTGATGGCCCTGATGTAAAAATGTCTTTGTCAGGTGGTGTAAATGTTCATCCCTGTCTGACGGGCTGGAAAAGATGCATTTATACCTGATGGCCTGACTGCAAATGATGGACTTTTTAATATGATTGAGGTATGTAGGCCAATCGATAGGTTTTCAATACCGGAATGTCTGTGATTGAGCAGTTTTGAAATTTTATGGTGATTTTTTGTATTTGAAAAGTTCAGGGTCAGGTTTATAGTGGGAATTGTGGAATTTTATTAGTTCATGCTCAGAGTCGGTCCAGATTCTAAGGATATCATCAGTGAAACGGAAGTAGGCCAAGGGTTTGATGGGGCAGGATAACAAGAAGTCACGTTTCCAGTTTTGCAATGAAAAGGTTTGCATATTGCGGGGCGATCTTGCTGCCCATGGTCGTCCTAGTGCATTGTAGATATATCTCTTTGTCAAAGGTGAGGATGAATTTAGTGAGTTGCTGCACAGACGCGGAGCATTAGCCTTTAGGTACACATGGAAAGCAGTTAATCCGTCATCATGTGGGATATTGGAATATAAGGATTCCACATCAATTGTGGCCAAGATGGTGCCTTCAGGGAGGGGGCTTATGGTTGACAGTTTGTTTAATAAGTCGGTGGTTTCCTGTCGATAGTTTGTTGTGGTCCTCACCAATGGTTTGAGGACCCCCTCTACCCATTCTTAGATGTTTTCCAGTCTTGGTTTCCATCACCTCCCTGGATTACACGGTTTATGGATTTTGGGAAGCATGTAGAATATTCCAATCCCGTGCAGCCACATGCCTGCTGCCTCATGAAGTGGGTAGGAAGACCCCTGTTCTTCACTTAGGTGAATTATATCATACAGTTATAGGATATCCTGTAGATAACCTATACATTTCTAGCTCAGTAGCCTCAGTATATTTCTATATCCTACATACAATATAAGAAAGGTGTAAGGGTTAATGGGAGAACATTTGCATGCGTTTTACAACGACAATCCTTCTTCTAGAAGGAACAGATAATAATATGTTGTCCCCGGAGACGCCGCTGCTGCTCGGCAAGGTTTACCTGAAGCCTTGCTATGATAATGGGATGTTTTTTCTTCTGCATTTACTGTCATACAGAGAAGAAGTTAATTTTGTTCTGCAGCCTCGTGACCTGTCCTGTAATAACCTCATTAGCCGCGGTGACGGCACTTTATAATGGATACAGCCGTTTTACAGATGACAGCTAGCCACGGAGAATAATCTATCCTCTGATTGATCATTATCCTAATAATCTCTGCGCCTGGGATACAATTGCACCCAAGTCCAAAGGTTGCTGGGGAGGAGAAGAGATCGTATAATTACACTGTCGCGATTTTTTTTTTTTTTACATGCTAATTTTACTACCAATCTATTTATGTCTTCACAATTTTCTTATGGTATCTAATTCTTATGATTTGCTAAATCTCCACTTGCTTTTGGCAAACAGGAACCTTCATTAATTACTTCTGGAGGCTGAGAAATCCATCCTGGTCACGTGGTCATCACGCAGATCCTCTTTTCTAAGGCAGAGATCTTGAAAATCATGAGGAACAGATAAACAAAGCATATTTGGAAAAGGGCATAACATTTCTTTGCAGGAAAAAGAATATTCATTCATTTTCATGGACTCTATGCTAGGGCCACACAATATCTCTTCACATGATATCCCTTGAAAATTCTCGCAAATTCACAGCGTGACATCAATTTAAAAAAAAAGTTGGAAACGATCTTTTGGCTTTCGCACAAATTTTGATAACTGCAGCTTTTTACTATAGTTCCTTTTCTTTGCTTGTGACTTTTGCCCACATAGTGAATAATTGAAGTTGGATAGAGAACATACCGCGATTCACACTGTTTTCATTGGCCATATAAAACCACTCTCAAAGAAAATCTATCCCTCTCCTTTTCAAAACTCAAAGAAAATTACATGAAATACCTATGAAAGTACCCTCCTGTTATGGTTCTGAAATATACTAGCTTATAGTATATAGATTCAGGGCACCACATCCAGACTTTTTCCTAAAGAAGAAATTACACTATCTAGGAGAACATTTTATGCTCAGGTCACTAGTTGCCACTGTTCTAGCCACCTCAACCTAAAATGTTCAAATCCTATTTCACCTGTAATGACAACCTCAATATAACCACTAGTTCCTCCAGCTCCTCAGTACTACATGTCCTTCAGACCATCACTATAAGAACAGGTCCTGCCTATCTTCAGTATAACTGCAGGTTCTCCAGCCAATCAGTATAACCACACGTTCGACAGCTCATCAGTATCAAAGGTCCTCCAGCTCATCAGTATCACAAGTCCTCCAGCCCTTCAGTAAAACTACAGGTCATCCATCAATCATCATAACCACAAGTCCTCCAGTTCATCAGCATAATGACAAATGCTGCAGCTTATCAGTACCTCAGGTCCTCCAGCTAATCAGTATAACTACAGGTTCTCAAGCCCTTCAATATAAATGCAGGTCCTCCAGCCCTTCAGTATAAAAGCAGGTCCTCCAGTCCATCGGTAAAGCCACAGGTTCTCCAGCTCCTCAGTATAAGAAGTCATCCAGTTCATTAGGACCACATCAGTACTCCAGGTTCTCTAGTCCATCAGTTTAACTGCAGGTTCTCCAGCCCATAAGTATAATCCTAGGACCTTTAGCCAATCAATATAACCAATCATAGATACATAGATCAGATTGAATAACAAATCATAACTCCATCACAGTTACTTCTAAATAATCATCAATTTTATTGGTACACAGAGTTATAACCATTGCTGGCCTCACAGACATTAAGAACATTTAAAATTAACCATCAGACTTCGGGTGTATGGCAGTTACCATTCATATAAATAAAGTGCTAGTGCAATCATATATATGGACAAGGTACAATCGGTGCGTATACAAAGTGCTATCCTGTCCACAAAGTATCGTCACAGAGCCAGATTACCGACCCTGGATCCTACGGACACTATCAAGCACACTACTTGCTAAATTATCGTACAATCAGCAAAAAGCTATGCATACTGACATAGGAATCTGTCACACCGTTAGACTGTGCCCCGACGCGCGTTTCGCCGTCAGCTTTTTCAAGGGGTAATGCAATAACTACATAGCCGGGTATATATAATCACAGAGGTGGGCGGGATCATTTGTATTGGACCAATGAATAATGGTAATTTCAGTAGTAGGACGGAACCCACAAATCCTCACCTGTATAGGTTTAAATTGGAGACAGCATCTAGTGTAGCGCACGAACCGCCGCACACCGCCGGTGCCTGCGTACGCCGTCGCAGCGATGACGTAGGACGGCCGCGCTCCTTGGAGCACAGAGCATCCCACGTCAGAGCCGCGACACCGTCAGCACGCCAGCGGCTGCGCAGAAGGACGCACGCACTGCGAGCTCCATCTTGAGTGAGGGAGGGTGATTATCACAGCCCATCATTCACATATGTCCATGCATGTATAGATTATGGCACGTTTTTCCATGGGTATATATAATAAATAGTATTAACCAGTTTATCCAGCAAGTGTAAATAGGTGCATGCGATGCATGTAGTGACGTAAGTGTGTATATTATGTTTCCAAACATTTCCCACATAATAATCCTACATGATTATAGAAGTGTTCATACAGTGACAGTACATTAATTTAATAATCATAAAGAGATCTGACCATAGTTTGACATCCTATAGCTGCCAATTAACTCCTGATACTCTAGCCCATCCATATAACCACAGATCTCCCGTTCCATTAATATAGCCACAGGTCCTCCAGCCCATTGAAAGGTTTAAAACCTAAAAATTCTGAACCATAATATAATTGATATTATAATAACATTTGGCCAGTCGTCATCTCAATCCTGATCGCCGAATAACATTCACATTAGGACAAGTTACTGTATCGCCAAGTTCTCCATCGTATGAAATATCAAATGGCCCAATATACAGACGTGGACAAAATTGTTGGTACCCTTTGGTCAATGAAAGAAAAAGTCACAATGGTCACAGAAATAACTTTAATCTGACAAAAGTAATAATAAATTAAAATTCTATAAATGTTAACCAATGAAAGTCAGACATTGTTTTTCAACCATGCTTCAACAGAATTATGTAAAAAAATAAACTCATGAAACAGGCATGGACAAAAATGATGGTACCCCTAGAAAACACAGAACATAATGTGACCAAAGGGACATGTTAATTCAAGGTGTGTCCACTAATTAGCATCACAGGTGTCTACAACCTTGTAATCAGCCATTGGGCCTATATATATGGCTCCAGGTAATCACTGTGTTGTTTGGTGATATGGTGTGTACCACACTCGACATGGACCAGAGGAAGCAAAGGAAAGAGCTGTCTCAAGAGATCAGAAAGAAAATTATAGACAAGCATGTTAAAGGTAAAGGCTATAAGACCATCTCCAAGCAACTAGATGTTCCTGTGAGTACAGTTGCACATATTATTCATAAGTTTAAGATCCATGGGACTGTAGCCAACCTCCCTGGACGTGGCCGCAGGAGGAAAATTGATGACAAATCTAAGAGACGGATAATCCGAATGGTAACAAAAGAGCCTAGAAAGACTTCTAAAGAGATTCAAGGTGAACTTCATGCTCAAGGAACATCAGTGTCAGATCGCACCATCCGTCGTTGTTTGAGCCAAAGTGGACTACATGGGAGACGACCAAGGAGGACACCATTGTTGAAAACGAATCATAAAAAAGCAAGACTGGAATATGCCAAACTACATGTTGACAAGCCACAAAGCTTCTGGGAGAATGTCCTGTGGACAGATGAGACAAAAATCGAAGTTTTTGCCAAGGCACATCAGCTGTATGTTCACAGACGAAAAAATGAAGCATATCAAGAAAAGAACACTGTCCCTACTGTGAAACATGGAGGAGGCTCTGTTATGTTCTGGGGCTGCTTTGCTGCGTCTGGCACAGGGTGTCTTGAATCTGTGCAGGGTACAATGAAATCTCAAGACTATCAAGGAATTCTAGAGAGAAATGTACTAGCCAGTGTCAGAAAGCTTGGTCTCAGTCGCAGGTCATGGGTCTTGCAACAGGACAATGACCCAAAACACACCGCTAAAAACACCCAAGAATGGCTAAGAGGAAAAAATTGGACTATTCTAAAGTGGCATTCTATGAGCCCTGACCTCAATCCTATTGAGCATCTTTGGAAGGAGCTGAAACATGCAGTCTGGAAAAGGCACCCTTCAAACCGGACACAACTGGAGCAGTTTGCTCATGAGGAGTGGGCCAAAATACCTGCTGAGAGGTGCAGATGTCTCATTGACAGTTACAGGAAGCGTTTGATTGCAGTGATTGCCTCAAAAGGTTGCGCAACAAAATATTAAGTTAGGGGTACCATCATTTTTGTCCATGCCTGTTTCATGAGTTTATTTTTTTACATAATTCTGTTGAAGCATGGTTGAAAAACAATGTCTGACTTTCATTGGTTAACATTTATAGAATTTTAATTTATTATTACTTTTGTCAGATTAAAGTTATTTCTGTGACCATTGTGACTTTTTCTTTCATTGACCAAAGGGTACCAACAATTTTGTCCACGTCTGTAGCTCAATGGCAATTGACCTAGTCATCAAACAGTGCACAAGCCTCATTGGATGACTTGTACATTTTTCATCCCTGGTTTTAGGGTTGGATTGTCTTGTAGATGTTGACATTATATTCTCATTTTTTTTTTGCATTTTTTTATTCGATGAATTTAGTTTAATGAAGTACTGGTGAAACTCGAAAAAAAATTAATATTGTCCAAAAGTAAATTTATTTCAGTAATGCAACTTAAAAGGTGAAACTAATATATGAGAGCCTTCATTTGTCATAATTTGGATGATTATGGCTTACAGCTTATGAAAACCCCAAATTCACAATCTCAGAAAATTTGAATATTGTGAAAAGGTTCAATATTCTAGGCTCAAAGTGTCACCCTCTAGTCAGCTAATTAATCCATAACACCTGCAGAGGGTTCCTGAGCCTTTAAACTGTCTCTCAGTCTGGTTCAGTAGGAATCACAATCATGGGAGAGACTGCTGGCAGAAAACCATCATTGACACCTCAATAAGGAGGAAATGCCTCAAAAGGTAATTGCAAAAGAAGTTGGATGTTCCCAAAGTGCTGTATCAAAGCACTTTAATAGAAAGTTATGTGGAAGGGACAAGTGTGGAGGACAAAGGTGCACAAGCAGCGGGGATGACCGCAGCCTGGAGAGGATTGTCAGGAAAAAGCCATTCACAAGTGTTGGGGACTTTCACAAGGAGTGGACTAAGGCTGGAGTTAGTGCATCAAAAGCTACCAAACACAGACGGATCCTGGACATGGGCTTCAGATGTCGTATTCCTCTTGTCAAGCCTCTCCTGAACAATAAACAACGTCAGAAGCGTCTTACCTGGGTTAAAGAAAAATAGAATTGGTCTGTTGCTTAGTGGTCCAAAGTCCTCTTTTCTGATGAGAGCAACTTTTGCATCTCATTTGGAAACCAAGGACCCAGAGTCTGGAGGAAGAATGGAGAGGCACACAATGCAAGATTCTTGAAGTCCAATGTGAAGTTCCCAAAGTCTGTGTTGATTTGGGGAGCCACGTCATCTGCTGGTGTCGGTCCGTCTACCAGGAGATTTTGGAGCACTTCATGCTTCCTTCCGCAGATGAGCTTTATGGAAATGGTGACTTCATTCTCCAGCAGGACTTGGCACCTGTCCGCAGGTTCAATGACCATTGGATTACTGTGCTTGATTGGCCAGCAAACTCTCCTGACCTGAAGGAGAAAGATGAGAGACATGAGACCGAAAAATACAGAAGAGCTGAAGCATCCTGGTCTTCCATAACACCTCAGCAGTGCCATAGGCTGATAGCATCCAGGCCACGCCGCACTGAGGGGCCCGAACCAAGTACTGAGCACATAGACATAATTAGACTTTTCATAGCTCCTACATTTTTCTATTTAACATCTTTTTTTATTGATTTCATGTAAAATTCTAATTTTCTGAGATTGTGACTTTGTGGTTTTCATAAGCTATAAGCCATAATCATCCAAAGTATAACAAATAAATGCTTGAAATATATCGCTTTGCATGTAATGAGTCTCACATATTTGTTTCACCTTTTAAGTTGCATTACTGAAATGAACTTTTGCACGATATTCTAATTTTTCGAGTTTCACCTGTATTTTCAGAGAGTCAAATATCAATAGACACAGTCCCAACTCCTCAAACTCGGTCTTAACTATTTATTCTCGTGACAACTTAAACTGGCCTTTAGATGATAGAGCCCAAACAAGAAAATTGCCAGGAGAACAGTGTGCTGCTTTATTGATTGTAATTGTTGATGGTTTAGTTGTAATTATTGTTTTATCTGTCATTTATTACATACAGAGATTCTGTTCTCCTGATTACCTGTCCCAATAGTCATTGTACAATGTTGTAACACAGCCAAATTGTCTTTTGTAGAAGACGAAGCGAAGGTTCATCAGTCAGAGATTGAAGTTTTTTTACATTATGATGCATCTGGGGACCCATGCTCTAACATAGGTGGATAATCAGGGGTTACAGATGATTCGTTACCTTATTGCCAAAAGTCTCTCCCATTATAAATGACTTATATAAAACAAAAAAACACAAAGGGAACCAGAAATAGCTCTCCTTGTATTGTACAATATATACAGTCAGGTCCATAAATATTGGGACATCGACACAATTCTAACATTTTTGGCTCTATTCACCACCACAATGGATTTGAAATGAAAGGTGTATGTGTGTCAAAGTCAACAATCAAGAGAAGACTTCACCAGAGTGAATACAGAGGGTTCACCACAAGATGTAAACCATCGGTGAGCCTCAAAAACAGGAAGGCCAGATTAGAGTTTGCCAAACGACATCTAAAAAAGCCTTCACAATTCTGGGACAACATCCTATGGACAGATGAGACCAAGATCAACTTGTACCAGAGTGATGGGAAGAGAACAGTATGGAGAAGGAAGGGACTGCTCATGATCCAAAGCATACCACCTCATCAGTGAAGCATGGTGGTGGTAGTGTCATGGCGTGGGCATGTATGGCTGCCAATGGAACTGCTTCTCTTGTATTTATTAATGATGTGACTGCTGACAAAAGCAGCAGGATGAATTCTGAAGTGTTTTGGGCAATATTATCTGCTCATATTCAGCCAAATGTGGATGGCGCTTCACAGTGCAGATGGACAATGACCCAAAGCATACTGCAAAAGCAACCAAAGAGTTTTTTAAGGGAAAGAAGTGGAATGTTATGCAATGGCCAAGTCAATCACCGGACCTGAATCCGATTGAGCGGCATTTCACTTGCTGAAGACAAAACTGAAGGGAAAATGCCCCAAGAACAAGCAGGAACTGCAGACAGTTGCAGTAGAGGCCTGGCAGAGCATCACCAGGGATAAAACCCAGCGTCTGGTGATGTCTATGCGTTCCAGACTTCAGGCTGTAATTGACTGCAAAGGATTTGCAACCAAGTATTAAAAAGTGAAAGTTTGATTTATGATTATTATTTTGTCCCATTACTTTTGGTCCCTTAACAAGTGGGAGGCACAGATGCAAACTGCTGTAATTCCTGCACCGTTCACCCGATTTGGATGTAAATCCCCTCAGATTACAGCTGACAGTCTGCAGGTAAAGCACATCTTGTTCGTTTCATTTCAAATCCATTGTGGTGATGTATAGAGCCAAAAATGTTAGAATTGTGTCGATGTCCCAATATTTATGAACCTGACTGTATGATCCAATGATCGCATGATAGTGCCATAAAGTGACCAACAAATAGTTAGATATGTTGTCCTTAATAACATCCTCCATAATACCAACATATGTAATGTATAAAATAGTGCACTAGAGTCGCAAAAAACACAACCGCACCATGCCAAATAATACTACCGTAGTCCTCATGTGGTAGTGACCAAATACATTATTAAAATATATTTGTGCCCATAGGGAAAAAAGTATCTGTTGTAATAGATACTGTAAGAATGGAAGTGCCAGGAAAGGCTCAAAATGCATGGTATGATCAAATATTCATTTTAATAAAGCTTTATTGGTATACGGTATATGCTTTTAGTTCTGTTATCAAATAAACCGTAATTCATGGGAACAATCTATCGGTTGTTTGAATGTGGGAAACCAACTGGAGAGCAGTGCCACACAGAAGGACCCATCTGGCAGCACAACCTATTAAGGTGAATGTATACAGCACAGATCTGGAAACGACGACTAATACTGGGGCGGTTTCACGCACTGCGTGTTTTGTTTGTGTAGTGTCATATGCCGGTAGAGGTCACCCATTGCTTATTATTTCCATATTATTGCCTAATGCCACAGCAAGCCAAAAATTGTGTTTTATACAACAATGGGACAATGAAATCCCCAGCTGAGACCGTTTTGGAATGGCTGTGTCAAAATTTCAAAACTCAACTTCATTAAGTTATGGACCCTCAAGTCTAGACAAACTTCAAGTTCAGACAAGGCTAAAAATTTCAGAAAATTTTGCTATGTATTTGTTGCAGGTTTTAACTTTTGGATTGGTATTTTCTGTACAACTGTACTTAGAAATGTACCCATTGACTTCCACCTCACTTCTAGATCACGCGTCATCTTTGGCCGTAATTCATTTTTTACTTACTTTTAGAATACTCTGTGAAGATATAAGGGGGTTTTATGGGCGATCTTTCTTCTATTGTACTGTTGGTCCGTTTCATGCTCATTATTTGCGTAAAAAAATCCCGCAATCTTCAAAACAGCACAATTAAGAAACTACAATTAATATTAAGGTTGCGTGAAGATCACATGATCAAAGAACTCAGTGAACAGTCTTCTCTTTGAAGACTGAATTATCATGGAATGAAAAATAGTTACATAATATGTAACTTGGAGATAATATGTAGAAATCAGATCATATGTAGATGTTTCTGGTGTAGTTCAGGATAGGGTTGTTCTTGAGCACCAGTTACCTTAAATACCATGGGGGTAGTGGCAACTGGTTGGTCCAAATTTCTTTCTGTTGCAAGAAAACGTCCTCAATGCTTTGCCAAGACAATCAAAAACTATCAGAGAAAGACCAAAAGAGTTGAGAAGATGTGGTATGATCTCCACAGAAGACATCAGTGTTTCCATGTCAAGTCCATCTTCTACAGCACAGGCACTTAAGTTTTTGTAGGATGCGAACCATCTCCAAATACCACAGGTGTATTAAAAAGGAAAAAGTTCACTAAAGTGTCTTTTTAGAAAAATGGATGGGAGTCAAGATGTCAAGACCTCCACCAATATGTTAATAGTTTTCATTGGTAGGAGTCTGGGTTCTCACCACTCTAACAACTAAAACTAATGGACATATGCCTGTAGCCATATGCTGTGCTGGTTTGACTGTTGTTGGCAATGCTGGGCAGATCCTTAGAGACCTGGGCTTAGTGGTATATGAGCCTTTACACCTGTCTGCTAGGCATGAGAAGGACCATAGAGCTGGGTGCTTCTGTCACATTGATTTAGCCTTATCCGGTTTATTAAGTTTGAGACAGCACAATTTTGGTTCCCCTTCTTCAGGCTGTGTCTGAGGGAGTTCGGATTCACGGTGTGCATGGAACGAACTCCCTCAGACACAGCCTGAAAAAGGGCACCACAATTGGGCCCGAAACTTTGTAATAAATGTTCCACTGGTGTTGAAATTTGAATGAATAAAAGCTGAGTTTTTTAAATCATTCCTTTGGCGTGCTGTCTCAAACTTAATAGACAGGATATATACAGATTTCTGTGGTGGAAGAAATCAACCTGGGACGTGCACCCAGAAAAGCCACTAGTGCATGAGTGCTGTGGTCTTATTCTGATTCACAAGATATTGATTTAGCCTTAGTTAGGGGTCTTTTCTGAAGCAATGCAATTACAGTTATGATCGAGTGATGTGGTTCTGGGACTGACATCATGTTGACCTGGGTACCAAGCTTTAACAATGCTATGAGATCTCTGGCGCCAGCCTCCTGACCCTGCCTACAGAGCCCGCTGAAGAAGGTCGTACAGACCGAAACGTTCGGGAATTATCTGATATGGCACATACTTACTATATGTAAATGAATTTGCACTATGAATTGCACTGGATGTACATGAACGATATTCTGTATACTAAAAATTAAAATGTGAAACTTTATTTTGCTAAAAAATTTTGGAGTGCCGTGGATTTAACTTATACTAGATTAAAATGGGACCTGGAACTGCAAACATCTGGGAGTTCTAGTTTTGCAACAGCTGCAGGGCCATGAGTTTGACATCCGTGGTCTACAGGGACATCGGAAGATGAGTTGAAGTCTGTAGAAGTGCTATGGAGTTTCAAGAAACGTAGAGTCTTTCACTTGGAACCACCTTTTTATGTTTTATATTGTGATTGTGAAGAAGGTAATTTTTGGTGAGACTGAGCCAGGTATGGATTGGCTTTTTTTTCTTTTTTTTTTTTTACATTTTTAAGGATCCTCTTCTTTTTCCTTAATTAGTCCTGGAGATCAGCTGGTTGCTGCAGGTTTGGCCGCTGAAACCCCTAGCAATTTTTTGTTGGTCAGTTTTACAGGTGGTGGCTTACTGTACATAGAAAAGATGGACTCCATAATAAAAATAAAAAAAAGTCTCCTCATGCAACTGGCCTGGTGTTTTTCTCCCTGTATACCTTCTCCTCGACTCTTGGGCCAGTCCCTACCCTATTTGCAGTTCCCCTGGAGAGGGAATCCTACACATGCTGTAACCACCCAGCAGGATAGGTTATAGGATCAAACAGGGCTGGTGTAACGGGGCGCCGAAGGCGCACTAGGTCTCCCATCAGCCGCAGACCTACTGCTTAGCTTCACGAGCGAGGATCTGTGTTCGGTCTCGTTCCCAGGGCGGCTTTGCTAGCTGGGAGGCTCCCTGCTCCTAGGTCTGCCTTGAGCGCCGAGCTGATCACTCGGTGCTCTGCTTGCGTCTGTCGGTAATGTGACGCTGGCCATGTCACATGATCCTCACTCCCCACTATAGATACAGGCAACCTGCTGGATACAGGTTGCCTGTGATACTGGTCCATTGGTGCTTCCTTGTTCCTTGGTTCTAGTCTACGGCTGCTTGTTCTGATTGACCTCCTGACCTTGTGACCTCGGCTCGTTCTTTGACCTCGACTTCGTCTTATCCTTTGTACGTATTTGCTCTCCTGGATTGAGCTCGGCTCTGACTGTTGACCTTGCATTTGCCCGCTCCATTTGTACTCCCGCTTCTCCTGGTTCTGACCCTTGGCTTGTTGACCTTCCGTATCTTTCCTCTGTGCACTTACGTAAGTAAGGGACCGTCGCCCAGTTACGCCCCGTCGCCTAGGGCGGGTAGTGTATGTAGGCAGGGACAGGGGTTGAGGGTGGAGTCAGAGTGCACCCCCTTTCCTTCCTCTCTGATCCATGACAGCTGGTCCCCCTTCCTTCTGAGCCCCACTGCAGGTGCTTGCTCGTTAGTTTGCCTTTGTCAGCCATACATTTTCCTGCAGTGGTATTGCAGTGAAGTGCCAGGTCCACCAGAGCTTTAGTTGCTCTCCACTTGGGGGGTCTTGGAGTGGTTCACCCATTGGTCTTTGTATCCTTGCTTATGTTTTTATTTTTGGCAATAATGGACATTCTTTATACATATCTATAATTTACAAATTGACACATTCCATTAGCTTCACAAAATCGACACCTTGTGGGGCCCCTGCGCGGTGCTGTTGTTTTTGTACTTGCTCGTACTGCGTCACCTGTGCCGTAATGGATGTAATGTGTCAGGTTTTTAATGGCATAATTATTCAAATGAAACAAACATCAGTTGCTGTCAGATTTGTAATGTGGCCCATAAATTCTCTGGGAACAGTCAGGAGCACGACAAGCTCGTAGTTTACAGACATCCATATTTACTAATGAAAGCAGCCGTACCGATATGGTTAAACATACAGACAGGAATGTTTCTCCAGACTTTAATTGACTTCTAGTACTTTGTCAGTCTTTCCCGAAGACAACCCTTTTGTATTTGCCTTGTTAGGTAATATGGACATGATAAAAGGAGTTTACCTACTTATGACCCCTGTAAATAGTGGCCCTCAATCTGGTGGACTCCATGTACCAGATGGACTTTGACTGACTCATATGTGATACTACATTTGCTCTGCAATATCCGCCTAGGTTGTCGGCCTGTTTAGGAGGCTGCATCACTATACCCCCGGCTTGATTCTCAGTAGCTTCAGTGCTGGATCAGAAATGTACTTGTGAGGACCATCGGACTGCCCACAGTGCCTGTCAGTGTCCAAGAGTAGACCCAGAGTAGGGACCACGTAAGATAATTGAATGGGTGGAGCTACTGGAGCATTGTGGCTGGTACTTATTGGTGGCACATTGTGGCTCATTAAGGCTGACACTCAAGGGGGCACTTTTATGTTGACAGTGTGCAGGTACTATGGGAATTATGGATTGCACTACTATGGGGACACCAGTATTTTGATACTATGAGGCATTGTGGCTGTCACTGTTGTAGGAACACTATGCTTGACACTATTATGGAGGCACTGGGGGCAACACTGTTGGAAAACATTGGATGTTTTAGGTCGGCATTGTTGATATGTTGACACTGTGGCCGGCAGTACTGTAGCAGCAGTGTGGCCAACACTTTTATTGGGTCTTTTTGGCTGGCACTGTTATGGGTCATTCTGGTATTGCACTGTTACATTGATCCCGTAACTGTCGCTGCCATTGGGGCACTGTGGCATTACACTTTATGTTGACACTGTGCAAATACTACTAAAGGGGCACAGTGGCTGTCAGTGTTATAGGGTACTGTGGTATAACACTCTTATATTGAAAATGCAGGTGCTAATTATTGGGCACTGTAGTATTACACTGGCTGGCACTACAATTGGGACACTACGGTATTACATTGCTCTGTTGCCACTCTGCTGGTACTACTATGGGCACCATGGCGGTCATTGTTATGGGATACTGTGGTATTACAGTGTTATGGTGATACAATGTGCTACAATGGGGTCATTGTGGTTGTCTATGTTATGGGGTACTGTAATATTACTTTGGCTGGCACTACTATTAAGGCACAGTGGTATTATACTGTTATGCTGAGGCAGTAGAGGCAATACTGTGGAGGGCACTGTGGTTGTCACCGTTATGGGGCTCTGTGGTATTACACTGTTATGTTGACACTGCAGGTACTTCTATGGGGGCACTGTGGATGTCAGTGTTATGGGGTTCTGTGGTATTAGACTGTTATTCTGACGCTGGCTGGCACTGTTATCGGTCACTGTGCGGGTGTCAATGTTTTAAGCGTTGGGTGGGGTTACTGTCTGAGGGAATATCTGTGGCTCACACTGTGGTGGGAGGGGGGGCCTGGGGAAGGGGTCACATTTTGCCTGCTTTTCTTGAATTTCTAGTACCTTTTTAATTATGTTTTTGCTCCTAAATTTAGTTTATTAATTCCGTCTCCTCTGGGTTGTGAAGTTTTATCGACTTTTATTGAGTAAATCTGATAAATCATCATAATTTCAGCTTTTGGGATTTGGCTTTTGACAAGTATCCAGACATTGAGATTGATGGGTCTGCTCTCCTACATATGGTGCTGCTCTCCGCTGGAATCCGTCTTCTTAATGACTTATAAAAAAAAAAAAAAAATATATAGAATTTTCTTTCATGGTGTCAGCACTGCTCCCATTCAGCCCAGGTGTTTTTGATTAGCAAGTGACCCACACAAGGGTTAATAAATTCCTACCTGTTCTCAGTGTAGTTCCTGAAACCACATGGACAGATGAGCTTCTGTTCACATGGTGCAGTACTGCATTGTTGCTGTGGTGCTGCTCCTGTGGGTTGGTGCAGCCCAATGGCAAGAGGGCTCAGTCTGACCGCAGGGGTGCCGCTAGACTGCTGGGCCATACTGAATGCAGCTGCAGCCAGGGTGGATTTGATTTAAATCATAGTTTTCTACATAAAGACAAATTCTTGCTGGTATAACTTATAATATGCAAGTAGATGAAGATGTTTAGAATAACAACTTTTCATATTACTTTGATTCGGTTGATTCTGCATTCATAGGTTTGTAGAAGTTAGGATTAAGGTATTTTTCTCAACTCTGATTATGTTATAACATGTTTGCTGTGAAGAAGAGGCCTGTGATCTCTGCTGAGTCAAATTCAGTTTTGAGAACTGCAAAAGTAAACCAAGCATCTGTGATAATATCTTGTAGGCAGAGAAACTGCCCAATAATCTTACAAAAACCTCTGGAAGAGCAGGACATTGTGAATGGATTAATTAAACATACCCAAAAAATTAAACATATACAGCCTTATTCTACATAATTAAAAAAACTAATCTTTATTTCATGATGGAATAACCTTTGGATTGTACCGTATTTTTCGCCGTATAAGACGCACTTTTTTCCCCCCAAAAGTGGGGGGAAAATAGCAGTGCGTCTTATACGGCGAATGTAGCTGATTTTGCCCAGTTTTCAATGATACACCCGCCGCGATGCCGTGCGGCGGGTGTATCAGCTGTGAGGGAGGAGGGGCTGGGGGCGGCATCTGCATTAATAATGACAGCGGGGCCCGTGCAGTGACTATTCTACTACACGGGCCCCGCTCACTGTATAATCATATCTCTCTAATAGTTAATTGTTGTATGCATGTAATCGCATAATGAGCGCTAATGAGCGCTGTGTATTACCGTACTTAAAACTAGCAGCGCTCGCCGTTCGGAGCAGAGAGGAGGCAGGAGGCAGGCCGGGAGGACGGGCACTTGCAGCGTGAGTCATACGTCACGCGCCTGCACCGCCCACTTATAAATGAAGCAGGCGGCGCAGGCGCGTGACGTATGACTCACGTTGCAAGCGCCCGTCCTCCCGTCCTGCCTCCTGCCTCCTCTCTGCTCCGAACGGCGAGCGCTTCTAGTTTTAAGTACGGTAATACACAGCGCTCATTAGCGCTCATTATGCGATTACATGCATACAACAATTAACTATTAGAGAGATATGATTATACAGTGAGCGGGGCCCGTGTAGTAGAATAGTCACTGCACGGGCCCCGCTGTCATTATTAAAGCAGATGCGACCCCCGCCCCCTGTATTGAGGGTCATTCACTACAGGGACACTTATGGAGGGGATCTGTGGATGACAGCATAAGATGCTATATATGTGTCATCCACAGATCCCCCCCATAACTGTCATTCACAGATCCTCATCCTCATAACAGTGCCATCCAGAGAGGATCCCCCATAAGTGTCACCCACAGATCCCCCATAAGTGTCACCCACAGATCCCCCATAAGTGTCACCCACAGATCCCCCATAAGTGTCACCCACAGATCCCCCATAAGTGTCACCCACAGATCCCCCATAACAGTGCGTCACCCACAGACCACAATTAGTTCAAAACCCACCAAAAGTGCACCTTTTGGTTCAAAATATTTTTTTTCTTATTTTCCTCCTCAAAAACCTAGGTGCGTCTTATAGGCCGGTGCGTCTTATACGGCGAAAATACATATATTTTCCTCAAAAAGCATTTTATATTTAAAAAAAAAAAAGATTTAAATAAAAAAAATCTGATTTAAATAAAAAAACTATTTTTTATTTATTTATTTTTTAAATCATTGATTTTTATCCACCCTGGCTGCAGCACAGTCGCTGTGTGGTGCTGCGCCAAGTTAGAGTATGCACCCACTCGAAAGAGGCAACCTTGACGTGGAGAGTGAGCTTACGCATTTTTATTAAAATGTATGCAATTTTTTTGTGAATTTTGATGCCTTATAAATGTATACATATATACACTGTATTCTCTGAGAAACTCTCCCGCATTCATTTAGCGTAAAGGGAGTCTGTCAGCAGTTTTGACCATTCTAAACTGCTGATAGCACTAGGTGGGGGTTGGGGAGAGCAGGTCAAACGTATCTCTTGTGGTGCAGCTTTTATCAGGAGTGGTGTGAATATGAAGTTTTATTCTGCCAGATTCTGTTCCATGCAAGGGTCCAGGAGGCGGAGCTTCACTGTGAAGTGCTCACTGCATTAAACTGCTTCATGGCCACTCCTTTCTGCTCTGAGTGACAGCTACAGCATCCAACCAGGAGTCCACTACAGCTGTCACTCAGAGCAGAGGGGAGGGGCTGTGAAGCATCTCAGTGCAGAGAGCACTTCACTGTGAAACTCCGCCTACTGGACATTTGCAGGGGCAGAAACTGACGAAATAAAACTTCATATTAACACTACTCCTCATGATAAAAGCTCAACAAGAGATATGTTTGACCTGCTTTCCCTGGCCCCTACCTAATGCTGTCAGCAGTTCTGCTTGGTCAAAACTGCTGACAGACCCCCTTTAACACCTAAGGGGCAAATTCCTATCCCACTTTTAGTGCTATCTTTCCATCACTGGTATCGGGGTGCATCACCTAGTGCAAAGGTACTACTATGGGCACATGTCCATCTCACTTAATACCTAGCAGTGACATCTCTTTGATTGACATGTCGTCCTTGTGGAGAACAATTGGTGACCTGCATCATGTGTCTCCAATGACAAGATACAATGTATCCGCAACAATTTATCATTACCCTGGGATCAATGCGCCAGCCCTGGAGTCCACATGTAGCAGGACGTCATAAGTGGTGCCGTACAACAAATAGTAGTAGTACTCATATGGTGGGGGCATAAAGTACTGTATATAGTGTTAACCTAGTACCATCAGAAAATACCCTGTAACTATATAAAATAAATACAGGGTCCATATGGTAGTGCCCGTGTGTTACAGTCATCTACAGGAGAAGTTGCAACCCATTTGGTTCTGGCTCAACTGGCATGTGAAGCTTAAAGAGGTTCTCTGGGAATTAAGAAAATAAAAATACTTTAATATTACTTCATTGTAAATATATTCCCAAATACCTTACATTAGTAATAATGACTTGTTTTGTCTGGGGAGCAATCATTAGGAGAAACAAAATGGCCGCCGTCCTATTAGTACACACAAAACCTGTCCTAATTACACAGCAGGACAAGTTACTTCACAACACTGAGGTAACGAGCTGCCTTAGACTGTTGTGTAGTAGGCAGTGTCGGGTATAGCCATTTTAAGCTTTATCACTGTATACCATTGGGAGGCGCCATTGGTAGTTATGAACCAACGACAGACTGGCCCTGGTGTCACATACTGCACATATATATACTCATATAAAAATGTAGCAGTTTTCCATGAAGACCATCATAGGGAGATTAAGGTTAATACTCATACAGTTGCCCCCCATCGAGTCCATATAGATTGCCTGATACCAGCGTGCACATAAAGTATGTATATTTATGTACCCTGAAATATTGCCATATAGAGGTACCATTATAGTTGTGCCTCACAATGGTGTCCCTCATGATTGTTATATGGGCTTCCATAATGTTGCCCCCTACAGCAGTGCCCTTACAGTTCCTCACATAAGACTAGGTTTGTAAAGATCGTAAAGGACCCGTATAGTAAAATCCGTTATAGAATATTCTCAGTGCCCATAATGCTCATCTACATTCATATCGTGCCCATAGCATTGAAGATTTTGGTGGCCATCTCCATATTTTCCTGTTCTCTACGCCTTATCCATTGTTGGTTTTCTTCAGCTTGGAGAACTTCATGTTTGTCAGCGTGAATCTATAGGTCACAGCCATGAGCTGGGCCGGGGTTATCCATCACCATTACAGGTCTTCCATCCCCATGACTCACCAGTATCAATCACAATGGATTACCTGACGACTTCTGATGAAGACACATCTCACTAGCCCCCCTAATGTAGAAGCTTGTACTGTCATGGCTCGGCTCCCAGGATGAGCACGGTGGCATACGTCTGGATTGTTCTTTAGAATCCCCTCCATCCCTGATCTCATACAAGAATATGAATTAGTAGAAATAGGTAAATTCCCTAACCATGACCTACTGGGTTGTCTTCTATTGGTTTTGTTCACTGCCCTAAACTGCTTTGTTTGGCTACATGTTGTCACAGCCCCTCCCACATTGGTGAGGAATTTCTTCTTCTACGTGTACCCTAAAGGCCACTTTTTGAAAATTTTGGATGAAAGCTGTTGCTTCTCATTAATCATATATACATGGACTAGTAAACTGCATTATCGGTGTAATGTCAAATCTTCATCCATCCAGGAGGCCCCAGTACTGTATATTCATATGTCACATCCTGGAGGCATCTGTATATCATGTCCTAGTGACGCCTGTATATCTTGTCCTAGAGGCACCTCTACAGGTATGTCACGTCCTGGAGGCATCTGTATATCATGTCTAGAGGCCTCTTTAGATCACATGCTGGAGGCATGTGTATGTCACTTCTTGAAGGCCCGTGTATGTCACGTCCAGGAGGCCCCTGTAGGTCATGTCCTGTAGGCCCCTGTATGTCATGTCCTGTAGGCCCCTGTATGTCATGTCCTGTAGGCCCCTGTATGTCATGTCCCAGAGGCCCCTGTATGTCACGTCCTGGAGTCTCCAGTATGTCACATCCTGGAGGCACCTGTATATCACGTCCAAGAAGCTTTCTGGAGGGGCCTGTATATCACTTCCCGGAGGTGTCTGTATGTCACTTCTTGGAGGGGCCCTTATGTCACGTCCGGGAGGCCCCTGTATGTCAAGCCCTGCGGGCCCCTGTATGTCACGTCCTGGAGTCTCCAGTATGTCACATCCTGGAGGCACCTGTATATCACGTCCAAGAAGCTTTCTGGAGGGGCCTGTATATCACTTCCCGGAGGTGTCTGTATGTCACTTCCTGGAGGGGCCTGTATGTCACGTCCGGGAGGCTCCTGTATGTCACGCCCTGGAGGCCCCTGTATGTCAAGCCCTGGAGGCCCCTGTATGTCAAACCCTGGGGGCCCCTGTATGTCACATTCTGGAGGCCCCTTTATGTCACGTACTGGCTGCCCCTGTATCTGGAGGCTTCTGTGGTTTCTCCATGTGTCTTTATTAGTTGGGAGGGTAATGAAATTTATGAGGAGCTTGATGTACTGTGGAGACGATGAGGATCGGTGAATCATCATTGCCCGGGACTGATCGATAATTGTAGCCTGCGCCCGTTCATCTTATTATCACAGAAAGGCCAGTCGTGATCAAAGGTCACGTCGTATAATAGGAATTTAATTACATGGCCTCATTACCTTTCTCATCAACATTGGCTGATGTTTTTCTCAGAAGGTCATGGAGGATCTTCCTTGAGAGCAGTACAAGGAGATGCACTCACCGTAGACTGAGATGTTGCTCATGTAAAATGAACACATTTTTATTTTTTTCTTGCACAAAAAAGTGTATAGCAGCAGGTCACCCACAGATGAAAGCCAGCAGATGTAAATAGCTCCACCATATCATATCAAAGAGGCCAGATGTTGGCACTGCTGTCCAGAGTGATGGGTTTTGGATGACCCAAGCTTCAGTTTCTTCTGGTTAGTCCAGTTTTTGGCTATTCATAACTGCCAATGATGATGCAGTTCAAAGCTGCACGCCTACAGCAGGGTGTTCGAGCTGAAGTACCAGGCATGGCCGGGCACACTGGTATGGACGCAGTACTGAAATAAAGAGGTCCAAGGCTCTGTATTAAAATTGGTCTGTCCTTTCCTGTCCAGGAAATTCTTAGTTCAAGTTGTTAAGCCCATTCCTTTCAACATTACTGTAGATCCATGAATCCAAACAAAGCTACAGTGTAAAGTATGTGGGAGCAATAGAGAAGCAGTTATGATGAGACAGGAAATAGATCTTAGACCACCTTAGGTGCCAACAGACAGTGCATCTATGCTGGAGTCACTGATCATAGCTGTTTGTAATAAGAGAGGCTCTGATGAAGAAAGAGGTGCATTTCTGACTACCTCTGAAACCAACAGACAATGCAGCTAAGCTGAAGTCAACAATCATAATTGTCCATGAATAGGGGAGCGACCGAAGAGCAGCCTGAGCCTCTGAGGACTACCTCAGACTCCAACAGACAAGGGAGCCAAGCTGGAGTCAATGATCAAAGCTGTGGATCAATGGGGGAGGGACGAAGCAGATGTCTCAGCATCTGATGGGGATGGAAGTAGATTTCAGACTACCTCAGGCTCCAAAAGACAATGCATCTAAGCTGGAGTCCAAGATCGCGGCTGAGCCTCAATGGAGCAGATATCTCAGTCTGAAATCTACCTCCTTCCTCATCAGATGGTACCTCATACTCCAAAAGACAATGCATCTAAGCTGGAGTCCAAGATCACGGCTGAGCCTCAATGGAGCAGATATATCAGTCTGAAATCGACCTTCTTCCTCATCAGATGGTACCTCATACTCCAAAAGACAATGCATCTAAGCTGGAGTCCAAGATCGCGGCTGAGCCTCAATGGAGCAGATATCTCAGTCTAAAATCTACCTCCTTCCTCATCAGATGGTACCTCATACTCCAAAAGACAATGCATCTAAGCTGGAGTCAAAGATCGCGGCTGAGCCTCAATGGAGCAGATATCTCAGTCTAAAATCGACCTCCTTCCTCATCAGATGGTACCTCATACTCCAAAAGACAATGCATCTAAGCTGGAGTCCAAGATCGTGGCTGAGCCTCAATGGAGCAGATATCTCAGTCTGAAATCTACCTCCTTCCTAATTAGATGGTACCTCATACTCCAAAAGACAATGCATCTAAGCTGGAGTCCAAGATCGCGGCTGAGCCTCAATGGAGCAGATATATCAGTCTGAAATCGACCTCCTTCCTCATCAGATGGTACCTCATACTCCAAAAGACAATGCATCTAAGCTGGAGTCCAAGATCGTGGCTGAGCCTCAATGGAGCAGATATCTCAGTCTGAAATCGACCTCCTTCCTCATCAGATGGTACCTCATACTCCAAAAGACAATGCATCTAAGCCGGAGTCATAGATAATACAGTAGCTGTGTCCTAATGGTAGAAGGATGTCTGACCCTGGAATGAGATAAGAAGTGCCTTTTAGACTACCTTAGACTCCAATAGACAATGCAGCCAAGTTGGAATAGATTTAAATTAGGCGTATTTCTGGCGCAGATTTGTCAACTTCTGTTTTAGTCGTAGAAAATAGTCTAAATGTAAGACAGTTCGGAAGCTGTCTTACATGCGCTGACGTTATGGAGAGACCGGCACCTCCTCATAACTTCGGCGGATCTACCGCCAGCGCAGGGGCTTATTAAGACCAGCGTCTAAAATGCTGATCTTGATAAATGGCCCCCAAAATCTGCATATTCATTCTCTGCAGCAGTGGAAACGTGTCTATCGGAAGCGTCAGACGCTGCCCCCCCTTCCCCCCCACACTTCTCGAATCTACGGAGCGGGATTGTCTGTTCTGCGGCTTCTCTCGCTGTAGACTATTGACGATAGATTAATAAATGAGCGGCTGCAAATGACACAGAATAATTTACGCCCGAGCCGTGCAGCAGGTAAAATAATACAAATCTAGCAACCGAGAGTCAGACCACGTGCAGATATCAAAGCCCGGCTTACTCCATCAGACTAGCTATACCACTGAGACTACAAACAGTAGAAAGGGAAACTTTTTGCAGAGGTACCCCCCCCCCCCCCCAAAAAAAAACAAAAAACTAATATATATATATTTGAAAAATAAAATGTTGAGTTGCGTGCATGAGGTATCCATACATTACTGATAGACTCCCTACGAACCTACATGGACATCAGTACAGACTTTGGTCCCTCCTCCTCCTCTCATTGCACAGTAAGCATGTCGGACATCGCGCTCATGACTCTCTCCCATACAAATAGTTTTCTGACTCCTGTTGCTCTTTGTGGTCACAGTATGGGCGCACTTTACCTGCTATGTACGCCCGCACCTCATCTTAGCATTTATCCGTTCTCCCACAGGCCCATTTACTGCAGCAGTCCCTCTAAATTGGCATTGCAATTGTCTAAGTTTATTGGAGTCTATATAGTTCATAAATAGAATGCCAGAGCTGTGGTTCAGACTGACACTCCTGTGCCATTCAGAGTGACAACGCCCATGGATGCTCTACTGGTGGTAGTCACGTAGGAGCAGATTTATGAGACATGAGAAGGACTGATCTGGGAGCATAATTTACTGCAAGACTCATCCTGCATGTTTCTCACCTCCGCAATTCCCATCACGTTTCTTTATTGATGGGATTTACTCTAAGAGAAATTGATATATTCAGAGATCTCCATGAGTCTAAGCTCTGCTGGGAGCGGAGTCCTCCCTATCACTCATGTGACAAGAGATTCCCACAGCAGAGAAGCTCCATCTGCACAAAGGATAATCAATAGTCTATGAGAAAACCTCACTGCATCCACCCTGCAGAGATGTAGAACATGACAGCCATGAAATAAACCCGCTCCCCCTGCTACACAGCTAAAAGGGGACTAAACAAAAAGACTGTCAGCTCCTTGGGCAAGATTACTAGTTATGTTCTTGTACATTGGAGCAGTAATACAGTAGTTATATTCTTGTACATAGGAGGCAGTATTATAGTAGTTATATTCTTGTACATAGGAGGCAGTATTATAGTAGTTATATTCTTGTACATAGGAGGCAGTATTATAGTAGTTATATTCTTGTTTATTGGGGCAGTAATATAGTAGTTATATTCTTGTACATAGGAGCAGTATTATAGTAGTTATATTCTTGTACATGGGAGCAGTATTATAGTAGTTATATTCTTGTACATTGGAGCAGTATTATAGTAGGTATAATCTTGTACATAGGAGCAGTATTATAGTAGTTATATTCTTGTACATAGGAGCAGTATTATAGTAGTTATATTCTTGTACATAGGAGCAGTATTATAGTAGTTATATTCTTGTACATAGGAGCAGTATTATAGTAGTTATATTCTTGTATATAGGAGGCAGTATTATAGTAGTTATAGTCTTGTACATAGGAGCAGTATTATAGTTGTTATATTCTTGTACATAGGAACAGTACTATAGTAGTTATATTCTTGTACATAGGAGCAGTATTATAGTAGTTATATTCTTGTACATAGGAGTAGTATTATAGTAGTTATATTCTTGTACATAGGAGGCAGTATTATAGTAGTTATATTCTTGTACATAGGAGCAGTATTATAGTAGTTATATTCTTGTATATAGGAGGCAGTATTATAGTAGTTATATTCTTGTACATAGGAGCAGTATTATAGTAGTTATATTCTTTGTCAATTGTCTTTTTATTGAAAAGCATCAAGAAAAAAGGAGCAACATCCAATGATGAATAATTCCAATGTCAATACATACAGTCTGAATTGCAGTTGACAAGTGCATAGACAATATACATAAGACATATGCAGGATGTACATTCCATGTCTAGTTCAGCAATAAATAGTAGTTATATTCTTGTACATAGGAGCAGTATTATAGCAGTTATATTCCTGTACATAGGAGCAGTATTATAGTAGTTATATTCTTGTACATGAGAGCAGTATTATAGTAGTTATATTCTTGTACATGGGAGCAGTATTATAGTAGTTATATTCTTGTACATTGGAGCAGTATTATAGTAGGTATATTCTTGTACATAGGAACAGTATTATAGTAGTTATATTCTTGTACATAGGAGCAGTATTATAGTAGTTATATTCTTGTACATAGGAGCAGTATTATAGTAGTTATATTCTTGTACATAGGAGCAGTATTATAGTAGTTATAGTCTTGTATATAGGAGCAGTATTATAGTAGTTATATTCTTGTACATAGGAGCAGTATTATAGTAGGTATATTCTTGTACATAGGAACAGTATTATAGTAGTTATATTCTTGTACATAGGAGCAGTATTATAGTAGTTATATTCTTGTACAGAGGAGCAGTATTATAGTAGTTATATTCTTGTACATAGGAGCAGTATTATAGTAGTTATATTCTTGTTTATTGGGGCAGTATTATAGTAGTTATATTCTTGTACATAGGAGCAGTATTATAGTAGTTATATTCTTGTACATAGGAGCAGTATTATAGTAGTTATATTCCTGTACATAGGAGCAGTATTATAGTAGTTATATTCTTGTACATAGGAGCAGTATTATAGTAGTTATATTCTTGTACATAGGAGTAGTATTATAGTAGTTATATTCTTGTACATAGGAGCAGTATTATAGTAGTTATATTCTTGTACATAGGAGCAGTATTATAGTAGTTATATTCTTGTACATAGGAGCAGTATTATAGTAGTTATATTCTTGTACATAGGAGCAGTATTATAGTAGTTATATTCTTGTACATAGGAGCAGTATTATAGTAGTTATATTCTTGTACATAGGAGCAGTATTATAGTAGGTATATTCTTGTACATAGGAACAGTATTATAGTAGTTATATTCTTGTACATAGGAGCAGTATTATAGTAGTTATATTCTTGTACAGAGGAGCAGTATTATAGTAGTTATATTCTTGTACATAGGAGCAGTATTATAGTAGTTATATTCTTGTTTATTGGGGCAGTATTATAGTAGTTATATTCTTGTACATAGGAGCAGTATTATAGTAGCTATATTCTTGTACATAGGAGGCAGTATTATAGTAGTTATATTCTTGTGCATAGGTGGCAGTATTATAGTAGTTATATTCCTGTACATAGGAGCAGTATTATAGTAGTTATATTCTTGTACATAGGAGCAGTATTATAGTAGTTATATTCTTGTACATAGGAGCAGTATTATAGTAGTTATATTCTTGTTTATTGGGGCAGTATTATAGTAGTTATATTCTTGTTTATTGGGGCAGTATTATAGTAGTTATATTCTTGTACATAGGAGCAGTATTATAGTAGTTATATTCTTGTACATAGGGGCAGTATTATAGTTCTTATATTCTTGTACATAGGAGCAGTATTATAGTAGTTATATTCTTGTCTATAGGAGCAGTATTATAGTAGTTATATTCTTGTACATAGGAGGCAGTATTATAGTTCTTATATTCTTGTACATAGGAGCAGTATTATAGTAGTTATATTCTTGTCCATAGGAGCAGTATTATAGTAGTTATATTCTTGTACATAGGAGCAGTATTATAGTAGTTATATTCTTGTACATAGGAGCAGTATTATAGTAGTTATATTCTTGTACATAGGAGCAGTATTATAGTAGTTATATTCTTGTACATGGGAGCAGTATTATAGTAGTTATATTCTTGTACATGGGAGCAGTATTATAGTAGTTATATTCTTGTACATTGGAGCAGTATTATAGTAGGTATATTCTTGTACATAGGAACAGTATTATAGTAGTTATATTCTTGTACATAGGAGCAGTATTATAGTAGTTATATTCTTGTTCATAGGAGCAGTATTATAGTAGTTATATTCTTGTACATAGGAGCAGTATTATAGTAGGTATATTCTTGTACATAGGAACAGTATTATAGTAGTTATATTCTTGTACATAGGAGCAGTATTATAGTAGTTATATTCTTGTACAGAGGAGCAGTATTATAGTAGTTATATTCTTGTACATAGGAGCAGTATTATAGTAGTTATATTCTTGTTTATTGGGGCAGTATTATAATAGTTATATTCTTGTACATAGGAGCAGTATTATAGTAGCTATATTCTTGTACATAGGTGGCAGTATTATAGTAGTTATATTCTTGTGCATAGGTGGCAGTATTATAGTAGTTATATTCCTGTACATAGGAGCAGTATTATAGTAGTTATATTCTTGTACATAGGAGCAGTATTATAGTAGTTATATTCTTGTACATAGGAGCAGTATTATAGTAGTTATATTCTTGTACATAGGAGCAGTATTATAGTAGTTATATTCTTGTACATAGGGGTAGTATTATAGTAGTTATATTCTTGTACATAGGAGGCAGTATTATGGTTCTTATATTCTTGTACATAGGAGCAGTATTATAGTAGTTATATTCTTGTACATAGGAGCAGTATTATAGTAGTTATATTCTTGTACATAGGAGCAGTATTATAGTAGTTATATTCTTGTACATAGGAGGCAGTATTACAGTACATAGGAGCAGTATTATAGAAGTTATATTATTGTACATAGGAGTAGTATTATAGTAGTTATATTCTTGTACATAGGAGCAGTATTATAGTAGTTATATTCTTGTACATAGGAGCAGTATTATAGTAGTTATATTCTTGTACATAGGAAGCAGTATTATAGTAGTTATATTCTTGTACATAGGAGGCAGTATTATAGTAGTTATTTTGTTATACATAGAAGGTAGTATTATAGTAGTTATATTCTTGTACATAGGAGTCAGTATTATAGTAGCTATATTCTTGTACATAGGAGCAGTATTATAGTAGTTATATTCTTGTACATAGGAGGCAGTATTACAGTATATAGGAGCAGTATTATAGTAGTTATATTCTTGTACATAGGAGGCAGTATTATAGTAGTTATATTCTTGTACATAGGAGCAGTAATATAGTGGTTATATTCTTGTCCATAGGAGCAGTATTATAGTAGTTATATTCTTAACCAAATCTCTTTTTATTGAGAAAGCAAATAGATATAAAGTGCCACAATACAGCTAACGCCATACGCAGATGGCATCAGAATAGTGCAATCAAATATAACAAAAGTCAAACAAATGAAGGGGGGGGGGAACACAAATAGACAAACAGGACAACGGACAGGGATAAAGAAATACCAAACAAGAAGAAGGGGAGGAGGGAGAGGGAGGGAGGGGGGGTGGTGGGTTCAATAATGGCGGTGTCAGTCAGATCATGACAGGGTCTTTCAAGACGCCGGGTGGCGATAGGCTTTCCAGGGACTCCATATGTCCAGAAAACGAGGGCGAGTGTGAGATTCCCAGTGAGCCAGTTCTTCAAAACGACATATCTGATCTACTTTCTCTTGCCACATCAGCAGCGTAGGTGCAGAGTCGTTCTTCCACAGCAGAGGGACTAGCAGGCGGGCAGCAGTTAGAAGTAACGTTGGTAGGTTGTTTTTAGAAGGGGCGAGGGTTATATTGGGGCACCAAAGCAGGACTAATTGCGCATCTAGACTTATAGGGGAGCCGCAAATGCGCCCGATTAGGCTCTCAATCTGTGTCCAGAAGGGACGGATTAGACTGCAGGACCACCATATGTGAGATAGGGACCCCTTCTCTGTTCCACACCTCCAGCACTGATCGGGTATTTCGTGATTAAGATTATGGAGGAATTCAGGCGTTTTGTACCAACGCGTAAGAAGCTTAAAGGAATTTTCCTGTATTTTGATACAACGACTGAATCCGTGAGAGTTGGAGAGGATAAATGCTTTTTCGGGTTCTGAGAGGGGGTACGAGAGCTCCTTCTCCCAGGCCACTAAAAAGGATAGTACTGGGGGTGTGGAAGAGAGTAACTCCTTGTAGAGAGTTGACAGGGGCTTCTTCGGGGGGATCGGCATATCTAGTTTCTTTTCCAGCCAGGTGGATTCTTCCGTGCAGAAGGGAGGGAGTTTCAAAATCGCAGTATCCTTGCGAAAGGCAGCAAGAGCCAAGAAGGATTGCTTTCGAACCTCAGGCAAGGCCCGAATCGTGTCCCATGCCAAGTCCCCACCCGCAGACACAACCTCCTGTAGTGTGTGGTTAGACAACTGATACCAAACACCTGAAGGGGCAGTGGTCTCGGGATGAACTAAGTTTTGCAATAAGTGCAGAGGGAGGCGAGGATTCGGGAATCTCAGATCTTTAGATCTATAGAGTTTAGCCCATTCAACGAGCATGCCCTTCCAAATGGGGGAGGTAAAGGAATGTGAGGGCGTACAGCTACGGACCCCCCACAGGACGAGATAATCTTTGTATGTAACGAGGCCTCGCTCTAGAGCTGTGCATAGATTTGGGGGGCTTCGGGAAAGAAGAGAGAAGCACCTATTTAGGTGCGTGGCAGTGTAATACAGGTGGACATCGGGAAGGCCGAAGCCACCAAACCTCTTTTCCCTCGTCAATGTGGAGTAAGCTATCCTAGATGGTTTGTTCGACCAGAGGAAAAGGGAGAATCTCCTACGCAACTCTGTAAAGTACGAGCGCGGGAGCCATATGGGCAACGTCTGCAGCAGGTATAGGAGTTTGGGGACAATGAAGGTCTTGAGATAATTCTTCCTGCCTATCCAGGAGATAAAGGGAAGTTTTACCGACTGTAGATGGGATTTAATTGAGTTGAGCATAGGGGTGTAATTAAGGCTGTAAAGGTCATTCAGATTCGCAGAGATGTGAATCCCCAAAAATGTGATGTCCCGAGCGGCCCAAGTGAAGGGGGTGGAGCGTTTAAGCGACGCAACAAGAGCGGGTTTACATGTAACATTCAGGGCAAGGGATTTGCTATAGTTGATCTTGAAATTGGAGACCCAACCGAATTCTTCAAATATAGAGTGTAGCCGGGGGAAGGATGTCTCAGGGTTCGTGGTCATAATAAGGAGGTCGTCTGCAAAAGCCGCCGTGAGGTGAGTGTGGGAGGCTCTCTGGAGACCTTCAATATCAGGATCTTGCCTGATTTTGCACAGGAGAGTTTCCATGACTATCACAAAAAGCGAGGGGGAGAGAGGGCAACCCTGCCTAGTGCCATTAGTAATGGCAAAGGCGGGTGAAAGAGTGCCGTTGACTTTGACCCTGGCAGAGGGGGCAGAGTACAGAGAGAGGATAGCAGAAATGAGTTGGTCAGGAAAGCCAAATTTCGACAGAGCCAGTGACATATACTGCCAGCTCACTCTGTCAAAAGCTTTCTCTGCATCAGTGCTCAGCAGAGCTAGCGGGGTAGAGGTAGACCGTGCCCAGTTCATGAGATGAAGGAGGCGAACAGTATTCTCATTACCCTGTCTGCCAGAGACAAAGCCAACTTGTTCTTTGTGAATAACATCCGGGAGAACTTTTTGAATCCGTTGAGCCAGGATCTTAGCCCACCATTTAATGTCCGTGTTTAGTAGGGAGATAGGGCGGTAACTGCCACATTGCAACGGGTCTTTATTCTCCTTATGGATAATGGTGATGTGGGCTGTGAGTGACTGGGCAGGGAGGTGGCCACCACCCAGGAGATAATTACATAGGGAGCTAAATTGAGGGGCTAGGACAGATTTAAAAGTTTTATAATAAGAGATGGTGAAACCGTCAGGGCCGGGACTGCGACCGGAGGGGATAGTGGCTAGGACTTTCAGGACTTCCGGGCCAGAGATGGGAGCTAATAGTTGGGAGGACTGATCCGGGGATATAGAGGGAAGCTGAAGGGAGGAGAGGAATTTATTCGAGGCCTCCGCGACGGAGCAGGGAGATGACCCAGGAGGGGGCGGGAGGTTGTAAAGGTCTTCGTAGAAGGCACAAAATGCTTTGGCTATATCAGGGGTAGACTTAAGGTGATTGCCCGCCGCGTCTTTGATCGCCGGAATGAAGGAGTCAGAAAATTGTTGTTTAGTTAGCGCCGCCATAAGTCTGTTCCCTCTGTCGCCATGTGCGTAGGATTTGAAGCGCACACGAAGGAGTAATTTAGCTGAAGTAACGTTCAACATATCTTTTAATTGAGATCGCGCGACAGAAAGCTCCTCCGCAAGGCTTAACGCTTGGGATTGCTTATGGCTGAGCTCGAGGGTGGCGATATGGGATAGGAGGGTGGACATGGCCTGGGCTCTTTGTTTTTTAAGATGGGAGCCGAGAGCGATAAGCTCTCCACGGATCACGGCCTTGTGGGTTTCCCAGATTACAGCGGGGGAGGGAGGGGAGGGACCTGCGGTGTTAGTACTGAAGAACTCCTGGAGGGAGGTGGCTATTTTCCCCGATGACACCTGGTCCTGGATGATGGTCTCATTGAGACGCCAGTTCCATTCCCGTGTAGGGAGAGTGGACAGCGAAACTGTCAGAAAGACAGGGGCGTGGTCCGACAACGTGATGTTGCCTATTCGGGTGTTTACAATTTGTTTGACATGCTCAGAGGAGAGAAAGACATAGTCTAATCTGTGGTGTGAGGACTTGGCATGGGAGTAGAACGAGTAGTCACGACCCGTGGGGTTCAGGGTACGCCAGGTATCAATAACACCTAGTTTACGCAGAGCCACCTTCAGGCGTCTAAGACGTACGTGAGTGATAGCCGATTTCCCCGAGGAGGAATCCAGAAGTGGGTCTAGGGTCACATTAAAATCTCCCCCCAGAATTACCATACCCTGTCTGAATGCAGCCAGCGCAGCGAGGGTCTGAATCAGCCATGCAACCTGTCCCCTATTTGGCGCGTAAATATTGGCCAGTGTAACCGGTGTGCCCGCTATAGAGCCCTTCACAAATAAGTACCGGCCATCAGGATCCGAGGAGGAGGCTGTAACCGCAAAGGGTACCTGCTTGTGAATGGCAATACTGACACCCCGGCTAGCGGAGGCCTGTGCGCTGTGGAACCACTGAGTGAACTTTTTGGAAGGAAGATTGGGAATCTTACCTGCCCGGAAATGTGTTTCTTGAAAAAAGGCTATTGAGACTTTGTCTTTTAGTAGTAAGGAAATCACCTGGGATCTTTTGCACGGCTCGTTCAGGCCCCGGACATTAAGGGAAGAAACTATAAGAGAAGCCATGTTAAGTCAGCAGGAAAGCACAAAGCAATCATAATCTGAGCGAACCAAGTAAGAACATTAGGATGGGATAAGAGGACACAGAAGGGGAAACACATGAGGGCAAAAGAAGGGAGACAATAATGCAAACAGTAAATCATAATCACAGAATGCAGAACTAAGAGCTCCACGGAGCGCCTGGGAATCAGAGGATCCTTTCTCATCACGGCCTGGTGCCGGGATCCATCAGGCGGGGGGTCTCGTAGAGCTGGGAGAGGCCATGAAAAGGCCATCAGGTAACAAGGAAGTCAATGAGGGAAACAACGGCAAACAAATCCCCTGTGCAGAGGGGGTGGGAGGGGAGAGGTAGATAACATTCAGGAGGGTGAAGTCCTCAGGGAGGTGAACAAAGGCCTGGATACACCTAGAAAGGCCATGTCAAAAGGCTAGACGGCTCCTATGCATGTCCTGAACAATATAACAGGAGAAAACCGTAACTTCCGGAGGTCCACTGCAGGAGAACACCTGAACTGTGAACGGCGAAAATGGTGGCCAACGTAGCAGAGAAGAATCAGCGATGAGGAGAGCGACCCGCAGCAGCGGAGGCCTGGGAACTCTGACTGGGTCGGGATTTCTTCCCGGCAGGCACAAGGGACCAGGTGTCTGCAGTCGGAGGCGAGGGTATAGGATCTCCCTGGTCTGCCGGCATCCAGGACGGAATTTCAATTGGAGCAATACCCAGTGGGACCCAGGCCCCGGATAGGTCCTGAGGCGTGCGTATGGTGATCTGCCGTCCGTTTTTGACGACGGCCAAGCCAAAGGGGTACAGCCAGCGGAACTGGGTCCCGGAAGATTTAAGAACTTCAAGAAGCGGACGCAAAATACGTCTCTTTGCCAACGTGGAAGGTGCCAAGTCCTGAAAGAACTGCAGCTGCGAGCCTTCATATTCCAGGCGGTCCGCCTCTCTACTGGCTTTCAATAGAGCCGCAGTGTCCACAAAACTGAGGATACCGCAGACAACATCTCTCGGAGGGTCTGAAGCCTTTGGCTTGGGGCGAAGAGCGCGATGTATGCGTTCAATGACAATATTTGCTGCTCTTTCTGGAGTTAAAAGATTCGCGAATATTTCTTTCGCGATTTTTTCAAGAACTTCCGATGCGAATATTTCAGGGAGGCCGCGGATGCGAATATTACGTCTACGGCTGCGATTTTCCTGATCTTCAATTCGCAGGAGGGCATCGTTAAGAAGATCTTTATGCGATCCGAGGGTGGAGCATGTTTCCTCACCGAAGCGAATAATCGCGTCTTGCGAGTGTTCCAGTGCAGCGACTCTCTGGCCGATGGATCGGAGATCGGTCTTTATTTCAGTCAAGTCCTGCTTCAGGGGAGCTAGCGCAGAGTCCAAAATTTCGCGAAGGATCGCTTTTGAAAGATTCGTTCCCCGCTTGCGATTTTTATATTCGGAAGCATCCGAAATACTTCCCGCTTCCGAAAATTCATCCGGATCGGAATGAATAGAAGGAGCCGGCGCCATCTTAGGTGTCCCAGCAGCGGTGCCCTTGGCAGCTTTCCTCAGGAATTTCTCCATGTCAGGCTGTTTGGAGCGGCTCACAGGTGGGTCAGCAGGTTCCCTGGGGCGATCTCTCTCCACTTTGCCCATTTCAAGCTTCTAAAAGGTGCTATAAAAGGGGGTTTGTGCCGGCTTGGATGAGGAGCTCAGTCACCGGCAGCCATGCAGCTCAGCGGCCAAACTCCGCCCCATAGTAGTTATATTCTTGTACATAGGAGCAGTATTATAGTAGTTATATTCTTGTACATAGGAGCAGTATTATAGTAGTTATATTCTTGTACATAGGAGGCAGTATTACAGTACATAGGAGCAGTATTATAGAAGTTATATTATTGTACATAGGAGTAGTATTATAGTAGTTATATTCTTGTACATAGGAGCAGTATTATAGTAGTTATATTCTTGTACATAGGAGCAGTATTATAGTAGTTATATTCTTGTACATAGGAAGCAGTATTATAGTAGTTATATTCTTGTACATAGGAGGCAGTATTATAGTAGTTATTTTGTTATACATAGAAGGTAGTATTATAGTAGTTATATTCTTGTACATAGGAGTCAGTATTATAGTAGCTATATTCTTGTACATAGGAGCAGTATTATAGTAGTTATATTCTTGTACATAGGAGGCAGTATTACAGTATATAGGAGCAGTATTATAGTAGTTATATTCTTGTACATAGGAGGCAGTATTATAGTAGTTATATTCTTGTACATAGGAGCAGTATTATAGTAGTTATATTCTTATACATAGGAGCAGTATTCTAGTAGTTATATTCTTGTATATAGGAGCAGTATTATGGTAGTTATATTCTTGTACATAGGAGCAGTATTATAGTAGTTATAGTCTTGTACATAGGAGCAGTATTATAGTAGTTATATTCTTGTACATAGGAGGCAGTATTCTAGTAGTTATATTCATGTACATAGGAGGCAGTATTATAGTAGTTATATTCTTGTACATAGAAGCAGTATTCTAGTAGTTATATTCCTGTACATAGGAGGCAGTATTATAGTAGTTATATTCTTGTACATAGGAGCAGTATTATAGTAGTTATATTCCTGTACATAGGAGGCAGTATTATAGTAGTTATATTCTTGTACATAGAAGCAGTATTATAGTAGTTATATTCCTGTACATAGGAGGCAGTATTATAGTAGTTATATTCTTGTACATAGGAGGCAGTATTATAGTAGTTATATTCTTGTACATAGAAGCAGTATTCTAGTAGTTATATTCCTGTACATAGGAGGCAGTATTATAGTAGTTATATTCTTGTACATAGGAGCAGTATTATAGTAGTTATATTCCTGTACATAGGAGGCAGTATTATAGTAGTTATATTCTTGTACATAGAAGCAGTATTATAGTAGTTATATTCCTGTACATAGGAGGCAGTATTATAGTAGTTATATTCTTGTACATAGAAGCAGTATTATAGTAGTTATATTCCTGTACATAGGAGGCAGTATTATAGTAGTTATATTCTTGTACACAGGAGCAGTATTATAGTAGTTATATTCTTGTACATAGGAGCAGTATTATAGTAGTTATATTCTTGTACATAGGAGTAGTATTATAGTAGTTATATTCTTGTACATAGGGGCAGTATTATAGCAGTTATATTCCTGTACATAGGAGCAGTATTATAGAAGTTATATTCTTGTACATAGGAGGCAGTATTATAGTAGTTATATTCTTGTACATAGGAGGCAGTATTATAGTAGTTATATTCTTGTACGTAGGAGCAGTATTATAGTAGTTATATTCTTGTACATAGGAGCAGTATTATAGTAGTTATATTCTTGTACATAGGAGCAGTATTATAGTAGTTATATTCTTGTACGTAGGAGCAGTATTATAGTAGTTATATTCTTGTACAGAGGAGGCAGTATTATAGTAGTTATATTCTTGTACATAGAAGGCAGTATTATAGTCATTATATTCTTGTACATAGGATGCAGTACTATAATAGTTATATTCTTGTATATAGGAGCAGTATTATTTGTAAAACAAAAAATTCTGGTTAACAAAATAGACATGAGCAATCAGTACCAGAGTAATTTTCAACCTCCTGCAGAAAATTTCAGTGTTGTTTGTTAATGCCGTCTGTTTCCAGGTGTTTGGAAATATTTCAGATTTCATAAATTTACTTTTTATGGCTTTAACTATTCCAGAACAAATGTATGATCAGTTTGTTAGATTTTTACATAGCCCCACCAAGCTATGTATATAAGCCACCAGCTCACAATGTTCCTGTAAATAATGAGGTCTGGGCATGTGCTTTGTGGGGGCATGGAGACAAAAATCTCAAATCACCTGCAATTGACATGATTATCAGCAGCGATTGGGGAGTTTTGTAGGTAATTACAGGCACAAGAACATCAGTACATTAAACATGGCTGCCATCAATTCCACCCCCACAACCACAGTAAAGAAATAAAATACACCCACAAATCCATGATCCAGTTCGTGCCAAGCGCATGCTTTAGAGTCATATATCTGAATTAGTAATTTTGCTATCATTTTGTTAACCCTTACCTACAGTGTCATAGTCCTTAGTGACCAGATTGCAGACTCTTTACCTCGTTTTGTAGCTATGTCCATCTGAAGATTGCATTTTTATTGTTGCCATATAGCGCTAGTCTTGCTAACGGCTGTAAAGTTTCGGTATCTCACTAGACCGGGAGAGGGGGTCCATTTCAGAATGTTACAGGGGATCTGCTTAGTATCCTGACCAGGATATATGGTGGAAGTACGTACCCAGAGATGGTCCGACCTACATGACCCATGAGACTGGAGGAACCAGGCCAGTATAGATTATTAGAATTCCTGCAACGAACAATCCCATATGAATCTATAGGGGACGACAGGCAATAAAAAAAAATAAAAAAAATCGAGAGGGTGATGAAGTTAGGGTTACTAACTAGGCATTTTCCCAGTTATTACACTTAGCCCCGGCATAATCAGCATATAACATTTTATTATGCATTTGCATACATACTATTTCATGACGGTAAATTTACTTTACCTAGTGGAATACAGTGGGACCACTACATAGTTGCAGAAATAACTGGGCAGGGTGGACTAATAATTGAGTTTTTGAACTACAGGCTGTTAATTGAAGGCTGGGAGTTGTGGTTTTCCATCAGCCGTAGAGGCACAGGTTGGAGAACACAAGCCTAGTGTGATACATTGTAACGGCTTACTATATACTATTTATACATTGTAATAAGTAATATCATACTATGCAGTAAGCTTTAAAGCTCCCTCTAGTGATGGCTGTACATATCTGTATGCAGTAATCTCCTGAGCTCCCTCTAGTGGTGGCTGTACATATTTGTATCTAGTAATCTCCTGAGCTCCCTCTAGTGGTGGCTGGATATATCTGAATGTAGTAATCTCCTGAGCTCCCTCCAGTGGTGGCTGTATATATATGTATGTAGTAAGCTCCTGAGCTCCCTCTAGTGGTGGCTGTATATATCTGTATGTAGTAATCTCCTGAGCTCCCTCTAGTGGTGGCTGTAAATATCTGTATGCAGTAATCTACTGAGCTCCCTCTAGTGGTGGCTGTACATATCTGTATGTAGTAATCTCCTGAGCTCCCTCCAGTGGTGACTGTATATATCTGTATATAGTAATCTCCTGAGCTCCCTCTAGTGGTGGCTGTATACATCTGTATGCAGTAATCTCCTGAGCTCCCTCTAGTGGTGGCTGTATATATCTGTATGTAGTAATCTCCTGAGCTCCCTCTAGTGGTGGTTGTATATATCTGTATGTAGCAATCTCCTGAGCTCTCTCTAGTGGTGGCTGTATATATCTGTATATGTCTGTATGCAGTAATCTCCTGAGCTCCCTCTAGTGGTGGCTGCATATATCTGTATATAATAATCTCCTGAGCTCCCTTTAGTTGGGAGTCGTATATATATGTATGCAGTAATCTCCTGAGCTCCCTCTAGTGGTGGCTTTATATATCTGTATGCAGTAATCTCCTGAGCTCCCTCTAGTGGTGTCTGTATCTATCTTTATGTAGTCGTCTCCTGAGCTCCCACTAGTGGTGGCTGTATATATCTGTATGTAGCAATCTCCTGAGCTCCCTCTAGTGGTGGCTGTATATATCTGTATGTAGTAATCACCTGAGCTCCCTCTAATGGTGGCTGTATACACTCACCTAAAGAATTATTAGGAACACCATACTAATACGGTGTTGGACCGCCTTTTGCCTTCAGAACTGCCTTAATTCTACGTGGCATTGATTCAACAAGGTGCTGATAGCATTCTTTAGAAATGTTGGCCCATATTGATAGGATAGCATCTTGCAGTTGATGGAGATTTGAGGGATGCACATCCAGGGCACGAAGCTCCCGTTCCACCACATACCAAAGATGCTCTATTGGGTTGAGATCTGGTGACTGTGGGGGCATTTTAGTACAGTGAACTCATTGTCATGTTCAAGAAACCAATTTAAAATGATTCGAGCTTTGTGACATGGTGCATTATCCTGCTGGAAGTAGCCATCAGAGGATGGGTACATGGTGGTCATGAAGGGATGTACATGGTCAGAAACAATGCTCAGGTAGTCCGTGGCATTTAAACAATGGCCAATTGGCACTAAGGGGCCTAAAGTGTGCCCAGAAAACATTCTCCACACCATTACACCACCACCACCAGCCTGCACAGTGGTACCAAGGCATGATGGATACATGTTCTCATTCTGTTTACGCCAAATTCGGACTCTACCATTTGAATGTCTCAACAGAAATCGAGACTCATCAGACCAGGCAACATTTTTCCAGTCTTCAACAGTCCAATTTTGGTGGAACTCGTGCAAATTGTAGTCTCTTTTTCCTATTTGTAGTGGAGATGAGTGGTACCCGGTGGGGTCTTCTGCTGTTGTAGCCCACCTTTCTTTCCCATTCTGACATTCAGTTTGGAGTTCAGGAGAATGTCTTGACCAGGACCACAACCCTACATACATCGAAGCAACTGCCATGTGATTGGTTGACTAGATAATCGCATTAATGAGAAATAGAACAGGTGTTCCTAATAATTCTTTAGGTGAGTGTATATCTGTATGTAGTAATCTCCTGAGCTCCCTCCAGTGGTGACTGTATATATCTGTATATAGTAATCTCCTGAGCTCCCTCTAGCGGTGGCTGTATATATCTGTATGCAGTGATCTCCGGAGCTCCGTCTAGTGCTGTCTGTATATATCTGTATGTAGTAATCTCCTGAACTCCCTCTAGTGGTGACTGTAAATATCTGTATGCAGTAATCTCCTGATCTCCCTCTAGTGGTGACTGTAAATATCTGTATGCAGTAATCTCCTGATCTCCCTCTAGTGGTGGCTGTAAATATCTGTATGCAGTAATCTCCTGATCTCCCTCCAGTGGTGGCTGTATATATCTGTATGCAGTAATCTCCTGAGCTACTCCTAGTGGTGGCTGTATATATCTGTATGTAGTAATCTCCTGAGCTCCCTCTAGTGGTGGCTGTATATATCTGTATTCAGTAATCTCCTGAGCTACTCCTAGTGGTGGCTGTATATATCTGTATGTAGTAATTTCCAGAGCTCCCTCTAGTGATGGCTGTATATATCTGTATGCAGTAAACTCCTGAGCTCCCTCTAGGGGTGACTGTATATATCTGTATGTAGTTTTCTCCTGAGCTCCCTATAGTAGAGGCTGTATATATCTGTATGTAGTAATCTCCTAAGCTCCCTCTAGTGGTGGCTGTATCTATCTGTTTGTAGTAATCTCCTGAGCTCCCTCTAGTGATGGCTGTATATATCTGTATGCAGTAATCTCCTGAGCTCCCTCTAGTGGTGGCTGTATATATCTGTATGCAGTAATCTCCTGAGCTCCCTCTAGTGGTGGCTGTATATATCTGTATGTAGTAATCTCCTGAGCTCCCTCTAGTGGTGGCTGTATATATCTGTATGCAGTAATCTCCTGAGCTCCCTCTAGTGGTGGCTGTAAATATCTGTATGCAGTAATCTACTGAGCTCCCTCTAGTGGTGGCTGTATATATCTGTATGTAGTAATCTCCTGAGCTCCCTCTAGTGGTGGCTGTATATATCTGCATGTAGTAATCTCCTGAGCTCCCTTTAGCAGTGGCTGTATATCTGTATGTAGTAATCTCCTGAGCTCCCTCTAGTGGTGGCTGTATATTTCTGTATGTAGTAATCTCCTGAGCTCCCTTTAGCAGTGGCTGTATATATCTGTATGTAGTAATCTCCTGAGCTCCCTTTAGCAGTGGTTGTATATATCTGTATGCAGTAATCTCCTGAGCTCCCTCTAGTGGTGGCTGTATATATCTGTATGTAGTAATTTCCTGAGCTCCCTCTAGTGCTGACTGTATTTATCTGTATGCAGTAATCTCCTGAGCTCCCTCTAGTGGTGGCTGTATATATCTGTATGTAGTAAGCTCCTGAGCTCCCTCTAGTGGTGGCTGTATATATCTGTATGTAGTAAGCTCCTGAGCTCCCTCTAGCAGTGGCTGTATATATCTGTATGTAGTAATCTCCTGAGCTCCCTCTAGTGGTGGCTGTATATATCTGTATGTAGTAATCTCCTGAGCTCCCTTTAGCAGTGGCTGTATATATCTGTATGCAGTAATCTCCTGAGCTCCCTCTAGTGGTGGCTGTATATATCTGTATGTAGTAATCTCCTGAGCTCCCTCTAGTGGTGACTGTATATATCTGTATGCAGTAATCTCCTGAGCTCCCTCTAGTGGTGGCTGTATATATCTGTATGTAGTAATTTCCTGAGCTCCCTCTAGCAGTGGCTGTATATATCTGTATGCAGTAATCTCCTGAGCTCCCTCTAGTGGTGGCTGTATATATTTGTATGTAGTAATTTCCTGAGCTCCCTCTAGCAGTGGCTGTATATATCTGTATGTAGTAATCTCCTGAGCTCCCTCTAGTGGTGGCAGTATATATCTGTATGCAGCAATCTACTGAGCTCCCTCTAGTGGTGGCTGTATATATCTGTATGCAGTAATCTCCTGAGCTCCCTCTAGTGGTGGCTGTATATATTTGTATGTAGTAATCTCCTGAGCTCCCTCTAGCAGTGGCTGTATATATGTATTGGGGAAGCTACTGAACTCTCTTCAGTGGTGACTGCAGTCATTGGAATGTTATTATTTCTCTCTTTATAATGGGGATTTGGAGCATTATATTATAGCAAACAAAGCTCCATCCACTATTGATGTATTAAGAAGATTATAACATAAGAATCCATCTCTTCTGCCTCTTGTTGGATGGAATTACAGGGCAAAGCTTTGCAGCACAAGAAAACCAAGTTCCCGGCCGAGGATCAGGTCTAGGCATATGCTGGGAATTACTGCTCTAAATCTCCTTCACTTTCTCTTGGAGGAATAACATAAAGCTGTGAGGCGTGTCGGCTCTGGACATAAAGCTGTATAGTCCTCATCAGGTCAACGTCATTGTACAAAACAAAGGGAGTGAAAGGATATACTGCATATACAGGGTGGTCCGGGCACCATCTTCATATACACATTCACTAAATAGTGGGGGAACTGTACATAGTGTATTAAAGGGCAACTCCAGAACTGATATAGCATCCTGTGTATAAGCAGTGACCCCTCCTGTCAGCAGTATACACAGCACTGACCCCTCCTGTCAGCAGTATACACAGCACTGACCCCTCCTGTCAGCAGTATACACAGCACTGACCCCTCCTGTCAGCAGTATACACAGCACTGACCCCTCCTGTCTGCAGTATACACAGCACTGACCCCTCCTGTCAGCAGTATACACATCACTGACCCCTCCTGTCAGCAGTATACACAGCACTGACCCCTCCTGTCAGCAGTATACACAGCACTGACCCCTCCTGTCAGCAGTATACACAGCAGTGACCCCTCCTGTCAGCAGTATACACAGCACTGACCCCTCCTGTCAGCAGTATACACAGCAGTGACCCCTCCTGTCAGCAGTATACACAGCACTGACCCCACCTGTCAGCAGTATACACAACACTGACCCCTCCTGTCAGCAGTATACACAGCACTGACCCCTCCTGTCAGCAGTATACACAGCACTGACCCCTCCTGTCAGCAGTATACACAGCACTGACCCCTCCTGTCAGCAGTATACACAGCACTGACCCCTCCTGTCAGCAGTATACACAGCACTGACCTCTCCTGTCAGCAGTATGCACAGCACTGACCCCTACTGTCAGCAGTATACACAGCACTGACCCCTCCTGTCAGCAGTATACACAGCGGTGACCCCTCCTGTCAGCAGTATACACAGCGGTGACCCCTCCTGTCAGCAGTATACACAGCACTGACCCCTCCTGTCAGCAGTATACACAGCACTGACCCCTCCTGTCAGCAGTATACAGAGCACTGACCCCTCCTGTCAGCAGTATACACAGCACTGACCCCTCCTGTCAGCAGTATACACATTACTGACCCCTCCTGTCAGCAGTATACAGAGCACTGACCCCTCCTGTCAGCAGTATACACATTACTGACCCCTCCTGTCAGCAGTATACACAGCACTGACCCCTCCTGTCAGCAGTATACACAGCACTGTCCCCTCCTGTCAGCAGTATACACAGCACTGTCCCCTCCTGTCAGCAGTATACACAGCACTTGACCCCTCCTTTCAGCAGTATACACAGCACTGACCCCTCCTGTCAGCAGTATACACAGCACTGACCCCTCCTGTCAGCAGTATACACAGCACTGACCCCTCCTGTCAGCAGTATACACAGCAATGATCCCCTCCTGTCAGCAGTATACACAGCACTGACCCCTCCTGTCAGCAGTATACACAGCACTGACCCCTCCTGTCAGCAGTATACACAGCACTGACCCCTCCTGTCAGCAGTATACACAGCAGTGACCCCTCCTGTCAGCAGTATACACAGTACTGACCCCTCCTGTCAGCAGTATACACAGCACTGACCCTTCCTGTCAGCAGTATACACAGCACTGACCCCTCCTGTCAGCAGTATACACAGTACTGACCCCTCCTGTCAGCAGTATACACAGCAGTGACCCCTCCTGTCAGCAGTATACACAGCACTGTCCCCTCCTGTCAGCAGTATACACAGTACTGTCCCCTCCTGTCAGCAGTATACACAGCAGTGACCCCACCTGTCAGCAGTATACACAGCAGTGACCCCTCCTGTCAGCAGTATACACAGCAGTGACCCCTCCTGTCAGCAGTATACACAGCACAGACCCCTCCTGTCAGCAGTATACACAGCACTGACCTCTCCTGTCAGCAGTATACACAGCAGTGACCCCTCCTGTCAGCAGTATACACAGCACTGACCCCTCCTGTCAGCAGTATACACAGCACTGTCCCCTCCTGTCAGCAGTATACACAGCAGTGACCCCTCCTGTCAGCAGTATACACAGCAGTGACCCCTCCTGTCAGCAGTATACACAGCACTGACCCTTCCTGTCAGCAGTATACACAGCACTGACCCCTCCTGTCAGCAGTATACACAGCAGTGACCCCTCCTGTCAGCAGTATACACAGCACTGTCCCCTCCTGTCAGCAGTATACACAGCAGTGACCCCTCCTGTCAGCAGTATACACAGCAGTGACCCCTCCTGTCAGCAGTATACACAGCACTGTCCCCTCCTGTCAGCAGTATACACAGCACTGACCCCTCCTGTCAGCAGTATACACAGCAGTGACCCCTCCTGTCAGCAGTATACACAGCACTGTCCCCTCCTGTCAGCAGTATACACAGCACTGACCCCTCCTGTCAGCAGTATACACAGCAGTGACCCCTCCTGTCAGCAGTATACACAGCACTGACCCCTCCTGTCAGCAGTATACACAGCACTGACCCCTCCTGTCAGCAGTATACACAGCCCTGTCCCCTCCTGTCAGCAGTATACACAGCAGTGTCCCCTCCTGTCAGCAGTATACACAGCACTGACCCCTCCTGTCAGCAGTATACACAGCACTGTCCCCTCCTGTCAGCAGTATACACAGCAGTGACCCCTCCTGTCAGCAGTATACACAGTACTGACCCCTCCTGTCAGCAGTATACACAGCAGTGACCCCTCCTGTCAGCAGTATACACAGCACTGACCCCTCCTGTCAGCAGTATACACAGCACTGACCCCTCCTGTCAGCAGTATACACAGCACTGACCCCTCCTGTCAGCAGTATACACAGCAGTGACCCCTCCTGTCAGCAGTATACACAGCACTGACCCCTCCTGTCAGCAGTATACACAGCACTGACCCCTCCTGTCAGCAGTATACACAGCAGTGACCCCTCCTGTCAGCAGTATACACAGCAGTGACCCCTCCTGTCAGCAGTATACACAGCACTGACCCCTCCTGTCAGCAGTATACACAGCACTGACCCCTCCTGTCAGCAGTATACACAGCACTGTCCCCTCCTGTCAGCAGTATACACAGCACTGACCCCTCCTGTCAGCAGTATACACAGTACTGACCCCTCCTGTCAGCAGTATACACAGCACTGACCCCTCCTGTCAGCAGTATACACAGCAGTGACCCCTCCTGTCAGCAGTATACACAGCACTGACCCCTCCTGTCAGCAGTATACAGAGCACTGACCCCTCATGTCAGCAGTATACACAGCACTGACCCCACCTGTCAGCAGTATACAGAGCACAGACCCCTCCTGTCAGCAGTATACACAGCAGTGACCCCTCCTGTCAGCAGTATACACAGCACTGACCCCTCCTGTCAGCAGTATACACAGCACTGACCCCCCCTGTCAGCAGTATACACAGCAGTGACCCCTCCTGTCAGCAGTATACACAGCACTGTCCCCTCCTGTCAGCAGTATACACAGCACTGACCCCTCCTGTCATCAGTATACACAGCACTGACCCCCCCTGTCAGCAGTATACACAGCAGTGACCCCTCCTGTCAGCAGTATACACAGCACTGTCCCCTCCTGTCAGCAGTATACACAGCAGTGACCCCTCCTGTCAGCAGTATACACAGCACTGACCCCTCCTGTCAGCAGTATACACAGCACTGACCCCTCCTGTCAGCAGTATACACAGCACTGACCCCTCCTGTCAGCAGTATACACAGCACTGACCCCTCCTGTCAGCAGTATACACAGCACTGACCCCTCCTGTCAGCAGTATACACAGCAGTGACCCCTCCTGTCAGCAGTATACACAGCACTGACCCCTCATGTCAGCAGTATACACAGCACTGACCCCTCCTGTCAGCAGTATACACAGCACTGACCCCTCCTGTCAGCAGTATACACAGCACTGACCCCTCCTGTCAGCAGTATACACAGCAGTGACTCCTCCTGTCAGCAGTATACACAGCAGTGACCCCTCCTGTCAGCAGTATACACAGCACTGACCCCTCCTGTCAGCAGTATACACAGCAGTGACCCCTCCTGTCAGCAGTATACACAGCACTGACCCCTCCTGTCAGCAGTATACACAGCAGTGACCCCTCCTGTCAGCAGTATACACAGTACTGACCCCTCCTGTCAGCAGTATACACAGCAGTGACCCCTCCTGTCAGCAGTATACACAGCACTGACCCCTCCTGTCAGCAGTATACACAGCAGTGACCCCTCCTGTCAGCAGTATACACAGTACTGACCCCTCCTGTCAGCAGTATACACAGCAGTGACCCCTCCTGTCAGCAGTATACACAGCAGTGACCCCTCCTGTCAGCAGTATACACAGCAGTGATCCCTCCTGTCAGCAGTATACACAGCACTGTCCCCTCCTGTCAGCAGTATACACAGCAGTTACCCCTCCTGTCAGCAGTATACACAGCGGTGACCCCTCCTGTCAGCAGTATACACAGCACTGACCCCTCCTATCAGCAGTATACACAGCAGTTACCCCTCCTGTCAGCAGTATACACAGCACTGTCCCCTCCTGTCAGCAGTATACACAGCAGTGACCCCTCCTGTCAGCAGTATACACAGCACTGACCCCTCCTGTCAGCAGTATACACAGCACTGACCCCTCCTGTCAGCAGTATACACAGCACTGACCCCTCCTGTCAGCAGTATACACAGCACTGACCCCTCCTGTCAGCAGTATACACAGCACTGACCCCTCCTGTCAGCAGTATACACAGCACTGTCCCCTCCTGTCAGCAGTATACACAGCAGTGACCCCTCCTGTCAGCAGTATACACAGCACTGACCCCTCCTGTCAGCAGTATACACAGCACTGTGTCCCCTCCTGTCAGCAGTATAGACACAGCACTGTACCCCCCTGTCAGCAGTATACACAGCACTGACCCCACCTGTCAGCAGTATACACAGCACTGTCCCCTCCTGTCAGCAGTATACACAGCACTGACCCCTCCTGTCAGCAGTATACACAGCACTGACCCCTCCTGTCAGCAGTATACACAGCACTGACCCCTCCTGTCAGCAGTATACACAGCATGACCCCCTCCTGTCAGCAGTATACACAGCAGTGACCCCTCCTGTCAGCAGTATACACAGCAGTGACCCCACCTGTCAGCAGTATACACAGCACTGACCCCTCCTGTCAGCAGTATACACAGCACTGTACCCCTCCTGTCAGCAGTATACACAGCACTGGACCCCTCCTGTCAGCAGTATACACAGCAGTGACCCCTCCTGTCAGCAGTATACACAGCACTGACCCCTCCTGTCAGCAGTATACACAGCACTGACCCCTCCTGTCAGCAGTATACACAGCAGTGACCCCTCCTGTCAGCAGTATACACAGCAGTGACCCCTCCTGTCAGCAGTATACACAGCAGTGACCCCTCCTGTCAGCAGTATACACAGCAGTGACCCCTCCTGTCAGCAGTATACACAGCAGTGACCCCTCCTGTCAGCAGTATACACAGCACTGTCCCCTCCTGTCAGCAGTATACACAGCACTGTCCCCTCCTGTCAGCAGTATACACAGCACTGACCCCTCCTGTCAGCAGTATACACAGCACTGACCCCTCCTGTCAGCAGTATACACAGCACTGACCCCTCCTGTCAGCAGTATACACAGCACTGTCCCCCTCCTGTCAGCAGTATACACAGCACTGACCCCTCCTGTCAGCAGTATACACAGCACTGACCCCTCCTGTCAGCAGTATACACAGCACTGTCCCCTCCTGTCAGCAGTATACACAGCAGTGACCCCTCCTGTCAGCAGTATACACAGCAGTGACCCCTCCTGTCAGCAGTATACACAGCAGTGACCCCTCCTGTCAGCAGTATACACAGCAGTGACCCCTCCTGTCAGCAGTATACACAGCACTGACCCCTCCTGTCAGCAGTATACACAGCACTGACCCCTCCTGTCAGCAGTATACACAGAAGTGACCCCTCCTGTCAGCAGTATACACAGCAGTGACCCCTCCTGTCAGCAGTATACACAGCAGTGACCCCTCCTGTCAGCAGTATACACAGCACTGACCCCTCCTGTCAGCAGTATACACAGCAGTGACCCCTCCTGTCAGCAGTATACACAGCAGTGACCCCTCCTGTCAGCAGTATACACAGCAGTGACCCCTCCTGTCAGCAGTATACACAGCACTGACCCCTCCTGTCAGCAGTATACACAGCACTGTCCCCTCCTGTCAGCTGTATACACAGCACTGACCCCTCCTGTCAGCAGTATACACAGCAGTGACCCCTCCTGTCAGCAGTATACACAGCAGTGACCCCTCCTGTCAGCAGTATACACAGCACTGACCCCTCCTGTCAGCAGTATACACAGCACTGACCCCTCCTGTCAGCAGTATACAGAGCACTGACCCCTCATGTCAGCAGTATACACAGCAGTGACCCCTCCTGTCAGCAGTATACACAGCAGTGACCCCACCTGTCAGCAGTATACACAGCAGTGACCCCACCTGTCAGCAGTATACACAGCACTGACCCCTCCTGTCAGCAGTATACACAGCACTGACCCCTCCTGTCAGCAGTATACAGAGCACTGACCCCTCATGTCAGCAGTGTACACAGCAGTGACCCCTCCTGTCAGCAGTATACACAGCACTGACCCCACCTGTCAGCAGTATACACAGCAGTGACCCCTCCTGTCAGCAGTATACACAGCAGTGACCCCACCTGTCAGCAGTATACACAGCAGTGACCCCTCCTGTCAGCAGTATACACAGCAGTGACCCCACCTGTCAGCAGTATACACAGCACTGACCCTTCCTGCCAGCAGTATACACAGCACTGACCCCTCCTGTCAGCAGTATACACAGCACTGTCCCTTCCTGTCAGCAGTATACACAGCAGTGACCCCTCCTGTCAGCTGTATACACAGTACTGACCCCACCTGTCAGCAGTATACACAGCAGTGACCCCTCCTGTCAGCAGTATACACAGCAGTGACCCCTCCTGTCAGCAGTATACACAGCAATGACCCCTCCTGTCAGCTGTATACACAGTACTGACCCCACCTGTCAGCAGTATACACAGCAGTGACCCCTCCTGTCAGCAGTATACACAGCAGTGACCCCTCCTGTCAGCAGTATACACAGCAGTGACCCCACCTGTCAGCAGTATACACAGCAGTGACCCCACCTGTCAGCAGTATACACAGCACTGACCCTTCCTGCCAGCAGTATACACAGCACTGACCCCTCCTGTCAGCAGTATACACAGCACTGTCCCTTCCTGTCAGCAGTATACACAGCAGTGTCCCCTCCTGTCAGCAGTATACACAGCAATGACCCCTCCTGTCAGCTGTATACACAGCACTGACCCCTCCTGTCAGCAGTATACACAGCACTGACCCCTCCTGTCAGCAGTATACACAACACTGACCCCTCCTGTCAGCAGTATACAGAGCACTGACCCCTCCTGTCAGCAGTATACACAGCAGTGACCCCTCCTGTCAGCAGTATACACAGCAGTGACCCCTCCTGTCAGCAGTATACACAGCAGTGACCCCTCCTGTCAGCAGTATACACAGTACTGTCCCTTCCTGTCAGCAGTATACACAGCAGTGACCCCTCCTGTCAGCAGTATACACAGCACTGACCCCTCCTGTCAGCAGTATACACAGCACTGACCCTTCCTGTCAGCAGTATACACAGCAGTGACCCGTCCTGTCAGCAGTATACAGAGCACAGACCCCTCCTGTCAGCAGTATACACAGTACTGACCCCTCCTGTCAGCAGTATACACAGCACTGACCCCTCCTGTCAGCAGTATACACAGTACTGACCCCTCCTGTCAGCAGTATACACAGCACTGACCCCTCCTGTCAGCAGTATACACAGCACTGACCCCTCCTGTCAGCAGTATACACAGCACTGACCCCTCCTGTCAGCAGTATACACAGCACTGTCCCCTCCTGTCAGCAGTATACACAGCAGTGACCCCTCCTGTCAGCAGTATACACAGCACTGACCCCTCCTGTCAGCAGTATACACAGCACTGACCCCCTCCTGTCAGCAGTATACACAGCACTGACCCCCTCCTGTCAGCAGTATACACAGCACTGACCCCCTCCTGTCAGCAGTATACACAGCACTGACCCCTCCTGTCAGCAGTATACACAGCACTGACCCCTCCTGTCAGCAGTATACACAGCACTGACCCCTCCTGTCAGCAGTATACACAGCACTGTCCCCTCCTGTCAGCAGTATACACAGCACTGTCCCCTCCTGTCAGCAGTATACACAGCACTGACCCCACCTGTCAGCAGTATACACAGCACTGTCCCCTCCTGTCAGCAGTATACACAGCAGTGACCCCTCCTGTCAGCAGTATACACAGCACTGACCCCTCCTGTCAGCAGTATACACAGCAGTGACCCCTCCTGTCAGCAGTATACACAGCACTGACCCCTCCTGTCAGCAGTATACACAGCACTGACCCCTCCTGTCAGCAGTATACACAGCACTGACCCCTCCTGTCAGCAGTATACACAGCACTGACCCCTCCTGTCAGCAGTATACACAGCACTGACCCCTCCTGTCAGCAGTATACACAGCAGTGACCCCTCCTGTCAGCAGTATACACAGCAGTGACCCCACCTGTCAGCAGTATACACAGCACTGACCCCTCCTGTCAGCAGTATACACAGCACTGACCCCTCCTGTCAGCAGTATACACAGCACTGACCCTTCCTGTCAGCAGTATACACAGCAGTGACCCCTCCTGTCAGCAGTATACACAGCAGTGACCCCTCCTGTCAGCAGTATACACAGCAGTGACCCCACCTGTCAGCAGTATACACAGCACTGACCCCTCCTGTCAGCAGTATACACAGCACTGACCCCTCCTGTCAGCAGTATACACAGCACTGACCCTTCCTGTCAGCAGTATACACAGCAGTGACCCCTCCTGTCAGCAGTATACAAAGCACTGACCCCTCCTGTCAGCAGTATACACAGCACTGACCCCTCCTGTCAGCAGTATACACAGCAGTGACCCCTCCTGTCAGCAGTATACACAGCACTGACCCCTCCTGTCAGCAGTATACACAGCACTGACCCCTCCTGTCAGCAGTATACACAGCACTGTCCCCTCCTGTCAGCAGTATACACAGCACTGACCCCTCCTGTCAGCAGTATACACAGCACTGACCCCTCCTGTCAGCAGTATACACAGCACTGTCCCCTCCTGTCAGCAGTATACACAGCACTGACCCCTCCTGTCAGCAGTATACACAGCACTGACCCCTCCTGTCAGCAGTATACACAGCACTGTCCCCTCCTGTCAGCAGTATACACAGCAGTGACCCCTCCTGTCAGCAGTATACACAGCAGTGACCCCTCCTGTCAGCAGTATACACAGCAGTGACCCCTCCTGTCAGCAGTATACACAGCAGTGACCCCTCCTGTCAGCAGTATACACAGAAGTGACCCCTCCTGTCAGCAGTATACACAGCAGTGACCCCTCCTGTCAGCAGTATACACAGCAGTGACCCCTCCTGTCAGCAGTATACACAGCACTGACACCTCCTGTCAGCAGTATACACAGCAGTGACCCCTCCTGTCAGCAGTATACACAGCAGTGACCCCTCCTGTCAGCAGTATACACAGCAGTGACCCCTCCTGTCAGCAGTATACACAGCACTGACCCCTCCTGTCAGCAGTATACACAGCACTGTCCCCTCCTGTCAGCTGTATACACAGCACTGACCCCTCCTGTCAGCAGTATACACAGCAGTGACCCCTCCTGTCAGCAGTATACACAGCACTGACCCCTCCTGTCAGCAGTATACACAGCACTGACCCCTCCTGTCAGCAGTATACACAGCACTGACCCCTCCTGTCAGCAGTATACACAGCACTGACCCCTCCTGTCAGCAGTATACACAGCACTGACCCCTCCTGTCAGCAGTATACACAGCACTGACCCCTCCTGTCAGCAGTATACAGAGCACTGACCCCTCATGTCAGCAGTATACACAGCACTGACCCCACCTGTCAGCAGTATACACAGCAGTGACCCCTCCTGTCAGCAGTATACACAGCAGTGACCCCACCTGTCAGCAGTATACACAGCAGTGACCCCACCTGTCAGCAGTATACACAGCACTGACCCTTCCTGCCAGCAGTATACACAGCACTGTCCCTTCCTGTCAGCAGTATACACAGCAGTGTCCCCTCCTGTCAGCAGTATACACAGCAATGACTCCTCCTGTCAGCTGTATACACAGCACTGACCCCTCCTGTAAGCAGTATACACAGCACTGACCCCTCCTGTCAGCAGTATACACAGCACTGACCCCTCCTGTCAGCAGTATACACAGCACTGACCCCTCCTGTCAGCAGTATACACAGCACTGACCCCTCCTGTCAGCAGTATACACAGCACTGACCCCTCCTGTCAGCAGTATACACAGCAGTGACCCCTCCTGTCAGCAGTATACACAACACTGACCCCTCCTGTCAGCAGTATACAGAGCACTGACCCCTCCTGTCAGCAGTATACACAGCACTGACCCCTCCTGTCAGCAGTATACACAGCAGTGACCCCTCCTGTCAGCAGTATACACAGCAGTGACCCCACCTGTCAGCAGTATACACAGCAGTGACCCCACCTGTCAGCAGTATACACAGCACTGACCCCTCCTGTCAGCAGTATACACAGCACTGACCCCTCCTGTCAGCAGTATACAGAGCACTGACCCCTCATGTCAGCAGTATACACAGCAGTGACCCCTCCTGTCAGCAGTATACACAGCACTGACCCCACCTGTCAGCAGTATACACAGCAGTGACCCCTCCTGTCAGCAGTATACACAGCAGTGACCCCACCTGTCAGCAGTATACACAGCAGTGACCCCTCCTGTCAGCAGTATACACAGCAGTGACCCCACCTGTCAGCAGTATACACAGCACTGACCCTTCCTGCCAGCAGTATACACAGCACTGACCCCTCCTGTCAGCAGTATACACAGCACTGTCCCTTCCTGTCAGCAGTATACACAGCAGTGTCCCCTCCTGTCAGCAGTATACACAGCAATGACCCCTCCTGTCAGCTGTATACACAGTACTGACCCCACCTGTCAGCAGTATACACAGCAGTGACCCCTCCTGTCAGCAGTATACACAGCAGTGACCCCTCCTGTCAGCAGTATACACAGCAGTGACCCCACCTGTCAGCAGTATACACAGCAGTGACCCCACCTGTCAGCAGTATACACAGCACTGACCCTTTCTGCCAGCAGTATACACAGCACTGACCCCTCCTGTCAGCAGTATACACAGCACTGTCCCTTCCTGTCAGCAGTATACACAGCAGTGTCCCCTCCTGTCAGCAGTATACACAGCAATGACCCCTCCTGTCAGCTGTATACACAGCACTGACCCCTCCTGTCAGCAGTATACACAGCACTGACCCCTCCTGTCAGCAGTATACACAACACTGACCCCTCCTGTCAGCAGTATACAGAGCACTGACCCCTCCTGTCAGCAGTATACACAGCAGTGACCCCTCCTGTCAGCAGTATACACAGCACTGACCCCTCCTGTCAGCAGTATACACAACACTGACCCCTCCTGTCAGCAGTATACACAGCACTGACCCCTCCTGTCAGCAGTATACACAGCACTGACCCCTCCTGTCAGCAGTATACACAACACTGACCCCTCCTGTCAGCAGTATACACAGCACTGACCCCTCCTGTCAGCAGTATACACAACACTGACCCCTCCTGTCAGCAGTATACAGAGCACTGACCCCTCCTGTCAGCAGTATACACAGCAGTGACCCCTCCTGTCAGCAGTATACACAGCAGTGACCCCTCCTGTCAGCAGTATACACAGTACTGTCCCTTCCTGTCAGCAGTATACACAGCAGTGACCCCTCCTGTCAGCAGTATACACAGCACTGACCCCTCCTGTCAGCAGTATACACAGCACTGACCCTTCCTGTCAGCAGTATACACAGCAGTGACCCGTCCTGTCAGCAGTATACAGAGCACAGACCCCTCCTGTCAGCAGTATACACAGTACTGACCCCTCCTGTCAGCAGTATACACAGCACTGACCCCTCCTGTCAGCAGTATACACAGTACTGACCCCTCCTGTCAGCAGTATACACAGCACTGACCCCTCCTGTCAGCAGTATACACAGCACTGACCCCTCCTGTCAGCAGTATACACAGCACTGACCCCTCCTGTCAGCAGTATACACAGCACTGTCCCCTCCTGTCAGCAGTATACACAGCAGTGACCCCTCCTGTCAGCAGTATACACAGCACTGACCCCTCCTGTCAGCAGTATACACAGCACTGACCCCCTCCTGTCAGCAGTATACACAGCACTGACCCCCTCCTGTCAGCAGTATACACAGCACTGACCCCCTCCTGTCAGCAGTATACACAGCACTGACCCCTCCTGTCAGCAGTATACACAGCACTGACCCCTCCTGTCAGCAGTATACACAGCACTGACCCCTCCTGTCAGCAGTATACACAGCACTGTCCCCTCCTGTCAGCAGTATACACAGCACTGTCCCCTCCTGTCAGCAGTATACACAGCACTGACCCCACCTGTCAGCAGTATACACAGCACTGTCCCCTCCTGTCAGCAGTATACACAGCAGTGACCCCTCCTGTCAGCAGTATACACAGCACTGACCCCTCCTGTCAGCAGTATACACAGCAGTGACCCCTCCTGTCAGCAGTATACACAGCACTGACCCCTCCTGTCAGCAGTATACACAGCACTGACCCCTCCTGTCAGCAGTATACACAGCACTGACCCCTCCTGTCAGCAGTATACACAGCACTGACCCCTCCTGTCAGCAGTATACACAGCACTGACCCCTCCTGTCAGCAGTATACACAGCAGTGACCCCTCCTGTCAGCAGTATACACAGCAGTGACCCCACCTGTCAGCAGTATACACAGCACTGACCCCTCCTGTCAGCAGTATACACAGCACTGACCCCTCCTGTCAGCAGTATACACAGCACTGACCCTTCCTGTCAGCAGTATACACAGCAGTGACCCCTCCTGTCAGCAGTATACACAGCAGTGACCCCTCCTGTCAGCAGTATACACAGCAGTGACCCCACCTGTCAGCAGTATACACAGCACTGACCCCTCCTGTCAGCAGTATACACAGCACTGACCCCTCCTGTCAGCAGTATACACAGCACTGACCCTTCCTGTCAGCAGTATACACAGCAGTGACCCCTCCTGTCAGCAGTATACAAAGCACTGACCCCTCCTGTCAGCAGTATACACAGCACTGACCCCTCCTGTCAGCAGTATACACAGCAGTGACCCCTCCTGTCAGCAGTATACACAGCACTGACCCCTCCTGTCAGCAGTATACACAGCACTGACCCCTCCTGTCAGCAGTATACACAGCACTGTCCCCTCCTGTCAGCAGTATACACAGCACTGACCCCTCCTGTCAGCAGTATACACAGCACTGACCCCTCCTGTCAGCAGTATACACAGCACTGTCCCCTCCTGTCAGCAGTATACACAGCACTGACCCCTCCTGTCAGCAGTATACACAGCACTGACCCCTCCTGTCAGCAGTATACACAGCACTGTCCCCTCCTGTCAGCAGTATACACAGCAGTGACCCCTCCTGTCAGCAGTATACACAGCAGTGACCCCTCCTGTCAGCAGTATACACAGCAGTGACCCCTCCTGTCAGCAGTATACACAGCAGTGACCCCTCCTGTCAGCAGTATACACAGCAGTGACCCCTCCTGTCAGCAGTATACACAGAAGTGACCCCTCCTGTCAGCAGTATACACAGCAGTGACCCCTCCTGTCAGCAGTATACACAGCAGTGACCCCTCCTGTCAGCAGTATACACAGCACTGACCCCTCCTGTCAGCAGTATACACAGCAGTGACCCCTCCTGTCAGCAGTATACACAGCAGTGACCCCTCCTGTCAGCAGTATACACAGCAGTGACCCCTCCTGTCAGCAGTATACACAGCACTGACCCCTCCTGTCAGCAGTATACACAGCACTGTCCCCTCCTGTCAGCTGTATACACAGCACTGACCCCTCCTGTCAGCAGTATACACAGCAGTGACCCCTCCTGTCAGCAGTATACACAGCACTGACCCCTCCTGTCAGCAGTATACACAGCACTGACCCCTCCTGTCAGCAGTATACACAGCACTGACCCCTCCTGTCAGCAGTATACACAGCACTGACCCCTCCTGTCAGCAGTATACACAGCACTGACCCCTCCTGTCAGCAGTATACAGAGCACTGACCCCTCATGTCAGCAGTATACACAGCACTGACCCCACCTGTCAGCAGTATACACAGCAGTGACCCCTCCTGTCAGCAGTATACACAGCAGTGACCCCACCTGTCAGCAGTATACACAGCAGTGACCCCACCTGTCAGCAGTATACACAGCACTGACCCTTCCTGCCAGCAGTATACACAGCACTGTCCCTTCCTGTCAGCAGTATACACAGCAGTGTCCCCTCCTGTCAGCAGTATACACAGCAATGACTCCTCCTGTCAGCTGTATACACAGCACTGACCCCTCCTGTAAGCAGTATACACAGCACTGACCCCTCCTGTCAGCAGTATACACAGCACTGACCCCTCCTGTCAGCAGTATACACAGCACTGACCCCTCCTGTCAGCAGTATACACAGCACTGACCCCTCCTGTCAGCAGTATACACAGCACTGACCCCTCCTGTCAGCAGTATACACAGCAGTGACCCCTCCTGTCAGCAGTATACACAACACTGACCCCTCCTGTCAGCAGTATACAGAGCACTGACCCCTCCTGTCAGCAGTATACAGAGCACTGACCCCTCCTGTCAGCAGTATACACAGCACTGACCCCTCCTGTCAGCAGTATACACAGTACTGACCCCTCCTGTCAGCAGTATACACAGCACTGACCCCTCCAGTCAGCAGTATACACAGCAGTATACAGTCGTGGCCAAATGTTTTGAGAATGACACAAATATTAGTTTTCACAAAGTTTGCTGCTAAACTGCTTTTAGATCTTTGTTTCAGTTGTTTCTGTGATGTAGTGAAATATAATTACACGCACTTCATACGTTTCAAAGGCTTTTATCGACAATTACATGACATTTATGCAAAGAGTCAGTATTTGCAGTGTTGGCCCTTCTTTTTCAGGACCTCTGCAATTCGACTGGGCATGCTCTCAATCAACTTCTGGGCCAATTCCTGACTGATACAACCCATTCTTTCATAATCACTTCTTGGAGTTTGTCAGAATTAGTGGGTTTTTGTTTGTCCACCCGCCTCTTGAGGATTGACCACAAGTTCTCAATGGGAATAAGATCTGGGGAGTTTCCAGGCCATGGACCCAAAATGTCAACGTTTTGGTCCCCGAGCCACTTAGCTATCACTTTTGCCTTATGGCACGGTGCTCCATCGTGCTGGAAAATGCATTGTTCTTCACCAAACTGTTGTTGGATTGTTGGAAGAAGTTGCTGTTGGAGGGTGTTTTGGTACCATTCTTTATTCATGGCTGTGTTTTGGGGCAAAATTGTGAGTGAGCCCACTCCCTTGGATGAGAAGCAACCCCACACATGAATGGTCTCGGGATGCTTTGCTGTTGGCATGACACAGGACTGATGGTAGCGCTCACCTTTTCTTCTCCGGACAAGCCTTTTTCCTGATGCCCCAAACAATCGGAAAGAGGCTTCATCGGAGAATATGACTTTGCCCCAGTCCTCAGCAATCCATTCACCATATTTTCTGCAGAAGATCAATCTGTCCCTGATGTTTTTTTTGGAGAAGTGGCTTCTTTGCTGCTCTTCTTGACACCAGGCCATCTTACAAAAGTCTTCGCCTCACTGTGCGTGCAGATGCGCTCACACCTGCCTGCTGCCATTCCTGAGCAAGCTCTGCACTGGTGGCACTCCGATCCTGCAGCTGAATCCTCTTTAGGAGACGATCCTTGCGCTTGCTGGACTTTCTTGGATGCCCTGAAGCCTTCTTAACAATAATTGAACCTCTTTCCTCGAAGTTCTTGATGATCCTATAAATTGTTAATTGAGGTGCAATCTTAGTAGCCACAATATCCTTGCCTGTGAAGCCATTTTTATGCAACGCAATGATGGCTGCACGCGTTTCTTTGCAGGTCACCATGGTTAACAATGGAAGAACAATGATTTCAAGCATCACCCTCCTTTTAACAGGTCAAGTCTGCCATTTTAACCCAAATAGCCTGACATAATGATCTCCAGCCTTGTGCTCGTCAACATTCTCACCTAAGTTAACAAGACGATTACTGAAATTATCTCAGCAGGTCCTTTAATGACAGCAATGAAATGCAGTGGAAAGTTTTTTTTGGGATTAAGTTAATTTTCATGGCAAAGAAGGACGATGCAATTCATCTGATCACTCTTCATAACATTCTGGAGTAGATGCAAATTGCTATTATAAAAACTTTAGCAGCAACTTTTCCAATTTCCAATATTTATGTAATTCTCAAAACTTTTGGCCACGACTGTACACTCTTTCACTCCTCTGACAGATAACAGATCTGTCCGGCTCTTATATCTCTCCATGCTGTAGATTCACAGTCTTCTCCATGGACTACAATTAATTAGTGCAATTAATTACAGCTACAATGAAGAGCCGAGGAGCAGCTCTGCATCAGGACGGTTCTGACTTATATCTCCCAGGTACAGTAACCGCCACCGATAACCCTCAATGACCCCGGGCTTGTATCTGTAGCTCCTCATATAATTTACCTCACATAGGAAAGCTTTACTGATGGTACATGGACATACACTGAGAAAAAATACCGCACCAGGGAGGAGATGATGGAATGAAGCTTTCTATCTGTGACTGTAATGAGGAGAAATGTAAGGGATTATATTATAGGAAAGGAGAAGAATATTGGGGAAACTGTACAACTGATAGGAGGCTCTAGGACCCTGTTTGGCTCCTCTAGCCTGGATACAAGATGAGATATGGCCTCTAGCCTGGATACAAGATGAGATACAGCTGCTAGCCTGCATACAAGATGAGACACTGCTTCTAGCCTGAATACAAGATTAGCTACGGCCTCTAGCCTAGATACAAGATGAGATACAGCCTCTAGCCTGGAGAAAAGATGGGATAGGGCCTCTTGCCTAGATACAAGATGAGATATGGCCTTTAGCCTGATTGCAAGATGAGATACGGCCTCTAGCCTGGATACATGATGAGATATGCCTCTGGCCTGGATACAAGATAAGATACGGCCTCTAGCCTGGAGACAAGATGGAATACGGCCTCTAGCCTAGATGCAAGATGGGATATGGCCTCTAGCCTGGATACAAGATGAGATACTTGTGCAGCCTCTTTGTACCTGATGAAGGGGAGTGATTCCCCGAAACGCGTTGTATCGCTGCAATAAAAGATTCCTTCTTGATCCTGGTGACTGGTTGATGGTAATTTGCGCCGTGGGACGTATTTTGTTTCCTTTGTACAAGATGAGATATGGCTTTTAGCCTGGATACAAAATGAGATACAGCCTCTAGCCTGGAGACAAGATGGGATAGGGCCTCCAGCCTAGATACAAGATGGGATATGGCCTTTAGCCTGATTACAAGATGAGATGCGGCCTCTAGCCTGGATACACGATGAGATACGGCCTCTAGCCTGGATACAAGATGTGATATGGCCTCTAGCCTGGATACAAGATGAGATACGGCTTCTAGCCTGGATACAAGATGAGATATGGCCTCTAGCCTGGATACAAGATGAGATCCTGCACACTCGTGGTTCCTGAAGCTGGTGTCCCAGCTTATCCCATAAATACTGGATTTGTGATAAATCTGGCACCTTGACAGCCAAGGAAGTGTTATCTGGAGGAGAGATTCCTAGGAAACCCTTGCGGTGTGCAGGCGAGCATTATCCTGCCATGAGAGGAACACATATGGCGGCAGGATGCACTCCACATATGGCTGAGCTGTTAGTGTTCCTCATATCACTACTAGCAGTCAACGATCTCTCACCAAGAGGTACACTACTCAAAAGTAGTCTCTGAAAGCCTTTTTTTAGGGCAGTGGGGAAGCACTCTTACGCCCTCTTGTGGCAAGACCCAGTATCTAATCAGACATGTTATCATTTACATTTCTGCCTGAGACATAACTGTAGGACGAGTTTTGCCGCGATATGACATTTCTATCTGCGGGCGGTTTTTCTTTTTGTCAATGAGTGTATTTTATATAGTCGGGAGGTATGTGCTGTCACTGTGTCCTTAGATTGCATTACTTATCGTGTAGCCAGGGGTGCACCACCAATGAGGCCAGGTGGGGCAGCAGAAGGGCCATGGGCAATGAGCGCTCTTCATTGTGGCAAAGGGGTTAGGTTAAGAAACTGGCATTGGGCGGGGGGTGGGCACCGTTTCAGTTTTTGCCTCAGGCAGCAGAAAGGCTAGGTGCGCCCCTTCCTGTAGTCTTACATGGATTGGCTTTTTGCCATTTTGTATGTCAGTCAGTATATTAGTTTGATCAGTGGAGCTTCACATTTCGTGCAGGTGGCCACACCACAAATAACAAAGAGAACCTGGAACACATGGACACGCAGATATACAGATATAGCAGAGCTGAATGTGTCCTTTAACTCGCAGCATTTAAATTAACGCTAGTGCAGAACCATGGAAAAGCAATGGTAACACAACAGGATACCTTAGCGTGTTATGCCGGGTAGCACGTTCCTCTCTGCTACATCTGTGTATATTAATGTATCTTTGCTGCTGACATATCTGCACAGATTTTCAATTCTCTTGAAAATAAGAGTTGTGCGGGATTATTAAATCCTATTTTTCTTTCTCTGAGTTGAATAATTTAGGAGCCCCATCTGCAGATCAACATCTCTATCTGTCATCAGATCGCAGACCCTCCGGGCATTCAGTCTGAAGGAGACATTAGCGTCAATTTTGCTTTTCTGCTGTCAATTTGGTGCAGCTTAGTCATGAATTCTCCTCTTCTGCTGCAGCTCGGCTTTCTCCGTCCTCCTGCACTGCAGATCCTGGATTTCACATGTATCGGATTAGAAGTCACCCCGCGCTCATACATATACACAATGAACTCAGAATCATTATTTGATGCACATACAGTCATGTGAAAAAATTAGGACACCCTTTGAAAGCATGTGGTTTTTTGTAACATTTTTAATAAAAGGTTATTTCATCTCCGTTTCAACAATACAGAGAGATTAAAGTAATCCGACTAAACAAAGAAAACTGAAGAAAAGTCTTTTCAAGATCTTCTGTAAATGTCATTCTACAAAAATGCCTATTCTAACTGAGGAAAAAGATAGGACACCCTTGCCCCTAATAGCGAGTGTTACCTCCTTTGGCTGAAATAACTGCAGTGAGACGGTTCTTGTAGCCATCTACCAGTCTTCGACATCGGTCTGAGGAAATTTTACCCCACTCCTCAATGCAGAACTTTTTCAGCTGTGAGATGTTTGAGGGGTTTCTTGCACGTACAGCCCTTTTCAAGTCACCCCACAGCATCTCAATGGGATTCAAATCTGGACTTTGACTTGGCCATTCCAGGACTCTCCATTTCTTCTTTTTCAGCCAATCTTTAGTTGATTTACTAGTATGTTTTGGGTCATTGTCATGTTGCATGGTCCAGTTCCGCTTCAGCTTTAATTTTCTAACTGATGGTCTCACATGTTCTTCAAGCACCTTCTGATACACAGTAGAATTCATCGTGGATTCTATGATGGTGAGCTGACCAGGTCCTGCTGCAGCAAAGCAGCCCCAAACCATGACACTTCCACCTCCATGCTTCACAGTTGGTATGAGGTTCTTTTCTTGGAATGCTGTGTTTGGTTTACGCCAAACATGTCCTCTGCTGTTGTGTCCAAATAATTCAATTTTGGACTCATCTGTCCAAAGAACATTATTCCAGAAGTCCTGGTCTTTGTCAACTTTATCTCTGGCAAATGTCAGTCTGGCCTCGATGTTTCTCAAGGAAAGCAAAGGTTTCCTCCTTGCACACCTCCCATGCAAGTTAAACTTGTACAGTCTCTTTCTGATTGTAGAGGCATGTACTTCTACATCAACAGTAGCCAGAGCCTGCTGTAGTTCTCGAGATGACACTTTAGGGTTTTTGGAGACCTCTTTTAGCATCTTGCGGTCTGCTCTTGGGGTGAACTTGCTGGGGCGACCAGTCCTGGGCATGTTGGCAGTTGTTTTGAAAGCCCTCCACTTGTAGACTATCTTCCGGACAGTGGAATGGCTGATTTCAAAATCTTTTGAGATCTTTTTAAATCCCTTCCCAGACTCATAGGCTGCTACAATCTTTTTTCTGAAGTCCTCTGACAGCTCTTTTGCTCTCACCATGGTGCTCACTCTCACTTCAACAGTCAGGAGCACACCAAACTAAATGTCTGAGGTTTAAATAGGGCAAGCCTCATTCAACATGCAGAGTAACGATCTACTAATTATGTGCACCTGGTGTGATATACCTGTGTGAGATCTGAGCCAATTTAAGAGGGAATACATGTGAGGGTGTCCTATCTTTTTCCTCAGTTAGAATAGGCATTTTTGTAGAATGACATTTACAGAAGATCTTGAAAAGACTTTTCTTCAGTTTTCTTTGTTTAGTTGGATTACTTTAATCTCTCTGTATTGTTGAAACGGAGATGAAATAACCTTTTATTAAAAATGTTACAAAAAACCACATGCTTTCAAAGGGTGTCCTAATTTTTTCACATGACTGTACATAGAGAAAATTAAGTTCGGATCCTCTTTGAAAAAATCCAAAATAGCTCCCACGTATTGGCACTGGGTTCTCCTACCATTAGAGACGTAATGAGACTCTGGTGTAAGTGCTGTATGTCTCTAAGATCCTACGCGAAAAGAACATAACAGGACATCGGGACATGGTGCTTGAAGTCCAGACGCATGCGCAGTCTGTCGTGGGCATATGCTATGTATGTTACTTTAACATCTGAAGAATTTCTAGGTTTACCAACAGGCGCCGTGATACCTTGGAGATGATAACCGAAGTACTGGCGCGTGCGTTGCACGAAACGATATCTGAAAATCTAAGTACGGACGAATATGTGGCCTAACTAAGGGAGATGTGTATTTCCTGAAGTTGCAGAATCGCTAAGTTTATGAGCATGCGCCGCGATTACCTAGTGGGCGAGAATCTAAGTGCAGGCGCATGCGCTGAACTGATATATTCCTAGAAAGTTTCCAGAGATTTCACGCACACGCGCAGCAGGCGACTTTAAGCATACATGTGCCGGAATACCCAGGAGATGACAATTTAAAGTACAGGCGCATGCGATGTACGAACGTATACCTAGAATTCTAAGTCCAGCCGCATGCGCAGCCTAATTAGGAGAAACGGGTAAAACCCGGACAAATCTCTAAGTTCTCAAGCATGCCCTGAAAGACCTATGAGATAAAACCTAAGTCCAGGCGCACGCGCTGTACTGTCACACTTCTGAATAGAATTTTTAAAGTCCTCACGCACGCGCAGTGGTTGGCAGTAAGCGTACGACGCGATGATATGACGAAAGCACTCTGATGAAGGCGGGTGATTGGGCTACCGGACTGTCACACGAATGCATAGCAGCAATTGGCTGTAGGATATCTTACGACCCACCCAGTTGAAAAGCATTCTTGTTGATAGTAGCTCCAACCCCCTGAAGAAGCCACATCTAGTGGTGAAACATGTTGGGGGAGCTCTTGTCTTGTATGATTAAGTGTCATAGCGGGGAGTGACTGCAGACACTAAGCGGCGGAGAGTCGCGTTAAAGATACACAAAGTAATTGAATTAAAGCGACCTGATAGGTGACCCTCTAGCATGCGATCCGTCTAGGTGAACAAATGCCTGTCGTTAATAGAAAATAAAAAGGAGCATGGACGCATGGCAATGAGGCAGCATATATGGGTGAAGCAACCCTTAATCTCGGCCACCGGAGTTCAAACTGCACCTAAAAATTTTTAAGTTTTCCTTTCTCTCTCCCGGTTCATATTATCTTTAATAAATAAAATAAACGTTACGTTTTAATAGACCTGAAACGGGAGTCTATTAGTCTAGGAGACTAGGCTATTATATCCCGGGTCCAAAGGGTCCTTGAAATATCATACATATACAGGAGATGTCGCTCCCGAGGAGCAGGAATTCTATTGCCATGCTCCACCCTGCAGTCAGCGTGCTATCAGTACAGGTACCAAGCCTTGGAAATGACCCAAATACCCCTGAGCAGGACTATATATATAGCACACGGACTGGCGCCCCTGCAATAAAAGGGTCCCATCTCCTTTGCCGCTATGAATACGACCACACGGTCAGGTTTCCTCATGCAGTTTTGGAAGACAAAACCAGGAGAGAAAAAAAAAGCAGGAGAAGTCATATCTGTCGCTGTACTCTTTCTCTCCTTTTATGATCCACTCCCGATTTTGTCTTCTGAAAGTGCACCCAGGACCCTGACTGTGTGGCCGTAGCTGGGGTGCTGAGGAACATGAGCCCAGGACTCCCTCTTCATAGAGACAGCAATGTGTGCGAGGATGGGAGGAGGAATCGGAAGAAGGGTCATCGAAAGGAGACGGAGAGGTCAAACAGGCACGAAACCCTTCTGGTCTAGCTCCCGTTGCCCGCCGGGCACTTAGACTCATTATTTCACACCCCTAGGAGCCCAAATGAAACTTTTCCTATTCTTAGACACTAGTCCACAGACTGTTGGGATCTGGACAGATGGGAGGAAGCCTATCAACTCCAGACAGTTTCCAATAAGTGGAAAAAGCCATAATGCTCAAGTCTGTCGACAGTCGTGCTTCGAACAGTTTCGCTGAGGTTCAGTGATGCAATAGGACAGTCAGTCTTAGGCCTCTTTCACACGAACGGATTAGGTCCGGGTGCGTTCAGTGAAACTCGCTCCATTTTGCAAGCAAGATCAGTCAGTTTTGTCTGCGATTGCGTTCAGTTGTTCAGTTTTTTCCGCGCGGGTGCAATGCGTTTTGATGCGTATTTCATGCACGTGATAAAAAACTGAAGGTTTACAAACAACATCTCTTGGCAACCATCCATGAGAAACGCATCGCCTCCACACTTGCTTCCGGATGCAATGCTTTTTTCACTGAAGCCCCATTCACTTCTATGGGGACAGGGTTGCGTAAAAAACACAGAATATAGAACATGCTGCGATTTTCACGCAACGCAGAACCGATGAGTGGAAAAAAAAAGCTCATGTACACAGACCCATTGAAATGATTGGGTCAAGATTCAGTGCGGGTGCTATGCGTTCACATCACGCATTGCTCCCGCGCGGAAAACTCGCTCGTGTGAAAGGGGCCTCACTGTGTTATACTGCAGAGCTGCACTCACTATTCTGCTGGTGCAGTCACTGTGTACATACATTACTTATCCTGAGTTACATCCTGTATTTTACTCCAGAGCTGCACTCACTATTCTGCTGCTGCAGTCACTGTGTATATACATTACCGATCCTGTACTGATCCTGAATTACATCCTGTATTATACTCCAGAGCTGCATTCACTATTCTGCTGGTGGAGTCACTGTGTACATACATTACATTACTTATCCTGTACTGATCCTGAGTTACATCCTGTATCATACTCCAGAGCTGCACTCACTATTCTGCTGCTGCAGTCACTGTGTGCATACATTACTTATCCTGTACTGATCCTGAGTCACATCCTGTATTATCCTCCAGAGCTGCACTCACTATTCTGCTGGTGCAGTCACTGTGTACATACATTACATTACTTATCCTGTACTGATCCTGAGGTACATCCTGTATTATACTCCAGAGCTGCACTCACTATTCTGCTGGTGCAGTCACTGTGTACATACATTACATTACTTATCCTGTACTGATCCTGAGTGACATACTGTATTATACTCCAGAGCTGCACTCACTATTCTGCTGGTACAGTCACTGTGTACATACATTACTTATCCTGTACTGATCCTGAGTTACATCCTGTATTATACTCCAGAGCTGCACTCACTATTCTGCTGGTGCAGTCACTGTGTACATACATTACTTATCCTGTACTGATCCTGAGTTACATCCTGTATTATACTCCAGAGCTGCACTCACTATTCTGCTGGTGGAGTCACTGTGTACATACAGTACATTACTTATCCTGAGTTACATCCTGTATTATACTCCAGAGCTGTATTCACAGTTCTACTGGCTGTTCCTGGAAATGGTCAGCACACTTTTCAATAGACATGCCAGTAGGGGTTTAGCGGAGTTACTATTACACTGGGCCCTTTCCTAGATGAGATAACTGCACTTTTTCCTGTGTGATCAGTATCTCTGACCTTCTTGAACCCCTTTGCCCACAGAATACACCCAGGCTTGTCATATAGGGAGCCCTCACTATTATAGATGCTTTTTCCTATTTTGCACAAACATCAAGGACAATTTAAGAGACTTGGACATTTTTTGGGCAATGGTCCTGATAACGCTGCTGATTTTTCTGCGTTGCCCCCGTTTCCAGTCCTTCTTCATGGACGCAGATCCTTATTTTTGTCTCTAGACCAGCAGGCACAATCTGGAACCCCACTGTCTATAGGGGAAAAAATATATGTAAATTTGGGCAGAAGATCATCCTGGACGTGAATCCAGTAGAGGGGATGTTTGGTGATTTCAGCAGCAGATGCTGGTAATGCAGCCTATTAGCGCTGACATGTAAAAGGTCAACCTGCCGGCCCGTGTTTTACATATGCTCCTATAATTAACCCATCTGTTGCACTGCAGGTTGCTTTGGCAAAAAGGGTGCAACCTGCGTCCACGTAGCAATGCTGAGCGCCGTACGTGAGTGTAATGAGCCGGGCCGCTCGTGGCGGAGGAATGACAGATAAGGAGTGACTGCGGCTCTCTCCGCTTTCTTTAGCATCCAGGGTAATAAAGTCTCAATGCACAGAACATTACGTTTTACGAGATAACATTGATTAACTCTGAGTTACCGTTTAAGTGCTATCCCCCCCCGCCCAACATTTACATTGTCACAAGCCATAAAACGTTGGCCGTGCATTAAGATTTCCATGCGAGAAAAGGCGCTGTAATGGCTAATGCTGCGAAAGGGTTTTTTCTGATTAAAGAAAAGGTGGATGCAAAAGTCTTTGCAATGGGATGGAAACATTTGCAGCAGTCCAACCCGAGAGGAAGCTAGCGCCTTAATTTGCCTTACATCCGGATCCGGCAAAACGCATGTTACCGTACATGTTTTCCTACAACGGATCCGTCAAACAGTATGATAACGGAGATTGTTTTTGCCGGATGCGTCAAAATAGCGGATCCGTCTAATCCGTTATCTTCCGTTTTTAAACGGAAAGACGGATCCGGTATTCAAATGTTGACACATCAAAGAAAATCAATCAGTTATGCAAATAGTACAGTGGCTATAAAGGACAACCGAAGGTCACTTACCCCTCAGATGATCCCTCTGAAGATTGCAAAGATGATGCCGGACCATATTCTTTTTGGATTTCAGGCTCTAATCCTTGTTTCCCGCTGGAGAAGACGTCTTCGAGCCAGGCGGCGTAGTCAGCGTCGCTATTGGGTGCATCCAATAACCTCTGCAAGAATAAGAAGGGGAGCTTTTGAAACTCTGTTTCCTGAATTGAAGGATTATCCAGAAAAGTTTTTTAATTACTTACGGATGAGCATTGAAACTTTTGATGATCTCTTACAACGGGTGTCACCTCACATCCAAAGACAGGACCCCACTGTCCGCCGCAGTGTTTCCCCAGCAGAACGCCTAATGCTGACCATAATAAAATTTTATTCATTATTATATATTGTTAACTTTATTTTTAGCATAATGTTTTTAAGGTTGATTTTCATTGTTTTAAGGTGACACCATAAATCTTCCAGAACCAAAATCTCCTAATTTTTTCAAGCATGAATGTACAAAGTGCAGAATTGCGCATCCCAATGAGGCTCTGCATTAGTATTGTGACTTCAACATCTTGTATAGTAACGTTTTTACCCATACATTGGCCATTACCGATGTTGAAAGCACGGTGAGCAATATTATTCGCCATGGAGAGCCTGTTCTATCATTGCATTTTCCTCAAAATTCACCGTAGAAAATTACAACAGAACAAATGAATGGCCATAAGGTCCCAAAGAATTGCGTACAATTTATGTACCTTGTATTGTATTTTACAAGTATTTACCCTATACAGGGAGTGCAGAATTATTAGGCAAGTTGTATTTTTGAGGATTAATTTTATTATTGAACAACAACCATGTTCTCAATGAACCCAAAAAACTCATTAATATCAAAGCTGAATATTTTTGGAAGTAGTTTTTAGTTTGTTTTTAGTTTTAGCTATTTTCGGGGGATATCTGTGTGTGCAGGTGACTATTACTGTGCATAATTATTAGGCAACTTAACAAAAAACAAATATATACCCATTTCAATTATTTATTTTTACCAGTGAAACCAATATAACATCTCAACATTCACAAATATACATTTCTGACATTCAAAAACAAAACAAAAACAAATCAGTGACCAATATAGCCACCTTTCTTTGCAAGGACACTCAAAAGCCTGCCATCCATGGATTCTGTCAGTGTTTTGATCTGTTCACCATCAACATTGCGTGCAGCAGCAACCACAGCCTCCCAGACACTGTTCAGAGAGGTGTACTGTTTTCCCTCCTTGTAAATCTCACATTTGATGATGGACCAAAGGTTCTCAATGGGGTTCAGATCAGGTGAACAAGGAGGCCATGTCATTAGATTTTCTTCTTTTATACCCTTTCTTGCCAGCCACGCTGTGGAGTACTTGGACGCGTGTGATGGAGCATTGTCCTGCATGAAAATCATGTTTTTCTTGAAGGATGCAGACTTCTTCCTGTACCACTGCTTGAAGAAGGTGTCTTCCAGAAACTGGCAGTAGGACTGGGAGTTGAGCTTGACTCCATCCTCAACCCGAAAAGGCCACCCAAGCTCATCTTTGATGATACCAGCCCAAACCAGTACTCCACCTCCACCTTGCTGGCGTCTGAGTCGGACTGGAGCTCTCTGCCCTTTACCAATCCAGCCACGGACCCATCCATCTGGCCCATCAAGACTCACTCTCATTTCATCAGTCCATAAAACCTTAGAAAAATCAGTCTTGAGATATTTCTTGGCCCAGTCTTGACGTTTCAGCTTGTGTGCCTTGTTCAGTGGTGGTCGTCTTTCAGCCTTTCTTACCTTGGCCATGTCTCTGAGTATTGCACACCTTGTGCTTTTGGGCACTCCAGTGATGTTGCAGCTCTGAAATATGGCCAAACTGGTGGCAAGTGGCATCTTGGCAGCTGCACGCTTGACATTTCTCAGTTCATGGGCAGTTATTTTGCGCCTTGGTTTTTCCACACGCTTCTTGCGACCCTGTTGACTATTTTGAATGAAACGCTTGATTGTTCGATGATCACGCTTCAGAAGCTTTGCAATTTTAAGAGTGCTGCATCCCTCTGCAAGATATCTCACTATTTTTGACTTTTCTGAGCCTGTCAAGTCCTTCTTTTGACCCATTTTGCCAAAGGAAAGGAAGTTGCCTAATAATTATGCACACCTGATATAGGGTGTTGATGTCATTAGACCACACCCCTTCTCATTACAGAGATGCACATCACCTAATATGCTTAATTGGTAGTAGGCTTTCGAGCCTATACAGCTTGGAGTAAGACAACATGCATAAAGAGGATGATGTGGTCAAAATACTCATTTGCCTAATAATTCTGCACTCCCTGTATATATATATTTGGAGAAAATTTCACATCAATCCATTTTCAATTTCGGCTTGGGATATCAACAGTCTCCAAAATTGTAAAGGAGACATGCCTGGTTTTGTGGGAACAACTGCAAGAGGAATTTATCCTACATCCAACTCGCCAAAATTGAACAGAAATTGCAGAAAAATTTTGGGAGGTTTGTCAGTTTCCCAACTGCATCATTGCGGTAGACGGGAAACATATTAGGATTATCAAGCCCCAAGGCACCGGATCCGAGTCTTTCAACTACAAGAATTATTTCTCTATCACCCTAATGGCCATCGCTGATGCCCAATATCATTTTGTTGCCGTCGACGAAGGGGCCTATGGACGCACCAACGATTCAATGGTTTTTAGAAATTCTTATATGGGCCGTAGTGTATATAACAGACAATTTGATTTTCCTCCGCCTCAACCACTGCCAGGTACAGATGGCCCACCCATGCCATTTGTGTTGGTTGCTGATGAGGCCTTCCAAATGTGTGGAAATCTTCTGAAACCATATTCCAGCCGCGGATTAAATGTAAAAAAACGCACATTCAACTACCGCTTGACCAGGGCTCGAAGAATGGTTGAATGCACATTCGGGCTTTTGGTTGCAAAATTGAGGATTTTCACTAAGCCCATTCATATGAAAGTTGAAACAATCGACGAGGTGGTAAAGTCTGCTGTTGTGTTATACAACTACCTCCATAAAAAAGAACCCCTAAATGTGGAGCAGAGACCTGAGGACAGTGAGATGGCCAGCATTCAAAATTTTGGACCGTGGTCTAGTGTAGCGTTTGCAAGGATGAGAGACTCTTTTGCAGATTATTTCTGCTCTGATGCCGGAAGGGTGGACTCGCAGGACCGATTTGCATTAACAATTTCTGATTCATTTTCCAGGAACCATTAATGTGATTATGTTTGATTGCCTGTTTATGTGGGTGGTTACAGTGGGGTGTATTGTTGTATATTTAATTTTATGTTCATTACATTTTGTTTATCACCGTACATTGAATCTTGTTTCGGATATTTATGTCCCCAAGTATGTGTCGCTCCACTGGCGCTGGGAGAATATGTCAGGCCGGTTATACACACTATTGGTTATCTCCCAGCGCTGGTGGAGCGACACAAGTATTGGTCGCTCCACAAGCGATGTGAGATGTTAATTATTTGTATACACTTTTTAAAAAAACACAAAAACAAATACATTTTCAAAACAAAATAACTTTTATCTTTTAAATAATATTAAAGAAAAAATAATAATAGAAATGCCTATATGAAGGCCTAGTAGGAGTAGAAGGTTGGGGAGTGGAGGGCAGAACACGGTTTGGTCTACCTCTGTCCTGTTCTTGTGACCCTGTGGACATATAACTGTGGGTTGTGGGAAGTAAAACAGAGGGAGTGTGCAATCTGGAGGATGGGGCAGGAGAAGGAGTTGACCGAGCAAGAGTTGAAGGAGTGGTGAAAGTGGTAGGAGGAAAGTAATGAGGAGGAGAGGGAGAAAAGTTCTGAGTAAAAAGCTTGGGAATGGGGATGGGGAGGCTGGGATGGGGGATGAGGAGGTTTGGATGGGGGATGAGGAGGTTGGGAACGGGGATAGGTAGTTTGGGAAGGGGGATTATGAGGTTGGAATGGAGGATAGGGCATGGACTTGAGATAGGGCACGGATGGGGGATAGGGCATGGATGGGGGATAGGTCTGGGGCGGGGGAAGGGATGTGGGGTGGGTCCATACTTGCCACAAGACGCTGTCCACCTGTCTTCGGGCCTCAAACAGCTGGTCGGGCGTAAACCGTTCCATCACGGGGAGCAACGATAACCAACAGTGATGCACCGTACCCAACTGCGACATCAGCACCGCCCTCTCCTGCAGACGTCACACAGTGTCCTCCAAAGCGGCAACTCTATTGGTGAATCCCATCAAGGACTCGTAAACGAACCTTGTGAGATCCTCGTAGTCCGCCTGACGGCTCCTATCGGTCCTCTGGCGACGCATGAGGGCCTCGAAAAGCGGCGCTAATGTAGCCACCATTGTGTCGCCAGAGGGCACACGTAGGGGAACATTGAGGTCCTGACCAGCTGTTGGAGTAGGACGAGAGGGACCCGCGGTGGGCGGCTCTTCAGGGACTGCCTCCGGTGCGACATCCTCTGGTGGGACTTCACGAGGAGCTTTGGGCACCTGAGTACTGCTTGATGTGCTGTAAAGCAAACAAAAAACAAATTAATGTAAAAATTAGAGAATCTCAGGATAGAGGCGAGCAAAGGGACTTGGGATGATACATGTAAACTTGTATACCAACAAAAAAAAAAAAAACATACTGTACAAAGATAGAGCCCATGCATTGTAGTGTACAGAGAAGTGTCTATCTACAGTATTTTTTTATTTTTTTTTAAAGCAACTTCAGATGTATCATCTGAAGCACGCTTTGCTCATCTCTACTCCACCCAATCCATATGTGGATGTCCCAAACAGAGTGCCAAATGACAGTCTGCCTGGGCCACACAGATACATTGGATCTGGGCCACACATAAACATTATATCTTACCTTCGCAGCTGTAGCGACACAAGTCTTAGGAACCCCAATGCAGCCGAATATCTGTATTAACCTCCTTGTTGAAGTCCTTCTTCTAGCGGTCCCTCATTGACCGCCACCGCACCATGATTGTCGTCCCTGGCAAAAAGAAAAACAAAACAAACCAAAAATTTGTCCTAAAAATACTTTGTTTTTGGACATCAAAAATTGTTTACTATTTGATTGAATCTTCCACAACAACAATAAAAAAAATTGATGTTAACTATCGGTAGCAGTGACCCACTTCAACCAGACAGAAAACCAATTTTGACTGAAAAGCAGACGTAAGCAGTATACAAATTAAATACGATATACTCACGGCACTCATCCCGTCGACTGTCAATTAGGTCGTCCCAATTATGCACGCAAATTTGGAGCCAGAGGAGCCGGATTGCGTGATGGTCTGCGTGGCGGAGGTCTGTGTGGTCCCACAATGGTGGTCGGTCCTCCACCATCTGGATGAGGAGGGTGTTGTTGATCAAAAAACCCCAGACGTCGTCCTCATCCGTTCTGGTGGAGCCTCGGGAACCCTAAAAAAAAAAAATTAACATAATGTTTGAAACATTTGGAATTAAAAAGACTTTGTTTGAAAATACTCACATGACCACGACTGCCACGTGCTCCCCGACTTCCTCTGCCTGAGGCTCGATGACCTCTCTCTGAGTCAACGGAACTAGATGACTGTAATAAAAGAAAATAAATAAAAATGTACAAACATACACAACATATTTATGAGATAAAAAAATCGAATAAAATAAAAAACCTACGGCTTGCTGTCCTCCACCCCCGACTTCCTCCTCTCCTGCCGTCCCTTGGCCGGGAAGCATCTCCTCCACAGACGATGACTGTGAAATAAAAAAATAAAATGTTTACAATACTGTAATAATATTACAATGGGGAATGCTTTAAAACTTGACATTAGCGTATCATGTCACCGACGTCGTGTTGGAGGAGAGCTCCTGGCCTCACACTTGAAGATGAAGTGCCTGTAGAAAAAAATATGTAAAATTTAGATATGAACTTTTCATAACACAACACACCCCCAAAAATATTACTTAGTGGACATTATTATTGTTATTGACGTGACACAATGTGGTGGTCAGGCTGGCTTGCCTGCAGGCTGTAGCTTTCTTTTGTGGGCAGGCTTGGTTGCATGCAATCTTTTATTGGGACAGGCTGGCAAGCTGGCTGGCGGGGGCAATGCAGGGTGTTCTGTCTCAGAACTTTAGATATTATTTTTTTGGCCTACATTAGAAAAAAATAATAATAGGAGTGGTATTCTGGTTTTAAGACTACTGCTCCTATCATATACTAAGCACTTGTACCACCTGCAGTCCCTATGCAAAAGTACATAGAGCCCGCAGGTGGTACAAGTACATAGTGGATGATAGGAGTTGTAGTAAATAGGACTACTACCCCTAGCATCCACTATGTACTTGTACCACATACAGTCCCTATGCAAAAGTACATAGGGCCCGCAGGTGGTACACGTACATAGTGGATGCTAGGAGTAGTAGTCCGAGGTACTACTACTCCTAGCATCACCTATGTACTACAGCTCCTATGTATAAGTACTGTGAGGGGTAGCTTTCTTTCAGGGATCATCCTCAGGACACCAGTTTTCAGGTCCAAACTGTTCATTTATTGTGATACACCAGCACAATGACAAAAATAATAAACAAAATCAGCTCTGCTATGTGGTGACCTCGATATTCTGCACCCAGCTCTGCGGTAAGGATGAACTGCTCCTAGTGATTTGTGCGGGCGTGCGCACTCAGGGGTAGGGAGATCTGATGGAACATTTTGCGCTGGAAAAGTACTTCTCCCGCGGCGCTGCAATGATTTTTTGCTAATCCAGTGGATGTGCTCTTGGGCAGCGCTGCACACACCCTCTGTCACGGCCATGGCTATGACCGTGACTCCTTAACCGCATGCGGTTGCCTGCGGTTTAGTTTGGGTGTTCAACCACAGGTGAGGGCCGCTGGTGTGTGGCCTCACTTGTGGTTGCCGCGGGCAACTAGTTGTGTTGTGTATGTGTCAGCAGTGCAGCCTGAGCAGTGCTAGGCAGCTTGCTGCAGTGGCATGCGGTTATACCTGACTACCTCTATGTTAGGTGTGTGTGTATGGTGTGCATTGTGTTTTATGTATTGTGTGCACTTCCCCTTTAAGTGGTGTTGTCCCTTCCCTGGTGGTGGAAGGGTTAACTCCCTTTCTGTGTGTGTGAGACACTGGGTGTGTCTGTGTGGGTGTGGCCACTTAGGCCTATAAAGCCTCTGTGTCTGGCATGTCTCAGTGGGTTGCTTCAGCCATGCTTAGCTGCAGCAGCCTCCTGTGCATTCCATCTGCCAGTGGGGGCCACCCTTGTGGTCATAAACAAACAAATTGTGATTCTTAAGTTTATGTGATGTCCACTTGATGTTTTCCTTGTTATGTTATGCACCTATGGATCTGGGTTCCTGTGTGTTTGTGTGTGTGCTGTGTCCACTGGTGTTTGGGTGTGGACACTTGCTGTATTGCACGGGATCCAGTCTGTGTGTCTGTGGCAGGTAGGTGTGGAAGTGCTTTTCATCCTCCTGCCATATCCATAGGCCGATTTTGTTCTCTTTCCTTGCAGCTTGGCCAGTGAGACTCCTGTTCCTCCACGTCCAGAAGGAACAGGTCGTCTTACCCTGCTCCTTGTTCCAGGGCAATCCTGAGGGCTAGCAGGGACCCCAAGGCATCCTGTGTATGAGTCCTCCCACCTTCAGGGTTGACTCATATGGTTAGGAGTCAGGGTCAGGTTAGGGACGCAATAGGAGGTGACCTGCTCCCTAATTCTGTCGTCCTGGCCAAGCAGCGCTTTACATCTCTGGGCATCGCACGGCTGAGGGTTTTTCCCATCCTCAGCCGTGACAGTATGACCACAAAGGCTCCTCACGTGGCCTTCCCTCGAAAGAGGGTGAAGCATGTACCGCCATATGCGGATTGGGTGCATGCGCGTTCTCCGGAGGGAGAGCGTTGTGGGGGTTTTGCCGCTGACGGCGCGGTGAGTGGCTTTTCCCCGCCATCCCTTCACCGTGCTCTGTCTTGGCGTCCCCTGATTTTTTATTGCACCGTGGTGTTTGTTTGGTGTGCGGGTGCACACCTTCGAAAGAGGGTGCAGCATGCAGTGCCATCTGCTTGTGGCCTGCATGCGCATTCTCCGGAGGGAGAGCGTTAAGGGGGATCACCGTTAACGGCACGGTTGGTGGCTTATTCCCCGCCACCTTACCTTCCGTGTCCGTGTTGGTGATCCCTCGTCCCTCTCCATGTTCCCATCTCTGGTCGTTTGCTGGCAGCATTCCGTTAGTGGTCCGGCTGCGTGCTGGTTAGGAGTGTCTGCTGGCAGTGACTGGAGTGGGGACGTGAGTGGAGAGTCCCCTCGTCCACCTCTCAGTGGTTCTCTCCCCTGTGTCGGTGTGGCTGGCTGCAGGCCTCGTTGGACTGGCTTAGTGTGTGCTGGGAGAGGATGCAGCTGGCAGCGACTTTCTGGGAACCATTTCTTGAGAGTGGATGTTCCCTTCTCCTATCCCCTTTTATGTGTCTCTCACCAGTTTCCTTTTTTTGGTGGGGGGGCTTTGAGGGGTGGGAGTGTCACGGCCATGGCTATGACCGTGACTCCTTAACCGCATGCGGTTGCCTGCGGTTTAGTTTGGGTGTTCAACCACAGGTGAGGGCCGTTGGTGTGTGGCCTCACTTGTGGTTGCCGCGGGCAACTAGTTGTGTTGTGTATGTGTCAGCAGAGCAGCCTGAGCGGTGCTAGGCAGCTTGCTGCAGTGGCATGCGGTTACACCTGACTACCTCTATGTTAGGTGTGTGTGTATGGTGTGCATTGTGTTTTATGTATTGTGTGCACTTCCCCTTTAAGTGGTGTTTTCCCTTCCCTGGTGGTGGAAGGGTTAACTCCCTTTCTGTGTGTGTGAGACACTGGGTGTGTCTGTGTGGGTGTGGCCATAAAGCCTATATGTCTGGCATGTCTCAGTGGGTTGCTTCAGCCATGCTTAGCTGCAGCAGCCTCCTGTGCATTCCATCTGCCAGTGGGGGCCACCCTTGTGGTCATAAACAAACAAATTGTGATTCTTAAGTTTATGTGATGTCCACTTGATGTTTTCCTTGTTATGTTATGCACCTATGGATCTGGGTTCCTGTGTGTTTGTGTGTGTGTTGTGTCCACTGGTGTTTGGGTGTGGACACTTGCTGTATTGCACGGGATCCAGTCTGTGTGTCTGTGGCAGGTAGGTGTGGAAGTGCTTTTCATCCTCCTGCCATATCCATGTCGTCCTGGCCAAGCAGCGCTTTACATCTCTGGCCATCGCACGGCTGAGGGTTTTCCCCATCCTCAGCCGTGACACCCTCTTTCAGCTGATTCCTGTGCGGCTGCATCACTTCCGGTGCGGCCGCATCACTTCCGGTATAGCGTTCTGCCAAGGTATAGGAATCTGGCAGAACACCGCAAAAGAAAAACGCTAGTGTGAAAGTACCCTAAGTCAGTCAGGCCCTGGGTTCAATAGAGGTTGCTGTTGTCCTATGGTAAACCAGTCCAACCCTGGCCAGTGGGAGCTGTCAAGGAATCCCCATTTTCTATGTAGATATCAAGCATGACGGATGTGGAAGAGCCAGGTCCACCAGATGAAGGGCTACTCTGTGTAGCAGCTCCTTGCTCTTAGTACAGTGGGTTACTCCTCTCAAATACATCCATATGCTAAAGGGATATGGATAGGAACAATGTTGAACAGGCTCCTGTAAATCCAAACGGCAAGCTATGGGCTCTAAAGGTAGCTCCCAATGCGGTTGTTTTCTGCTGGCCATTTGGACCCATTATTTTGTCGAAATGAGGGCCTTTCGAAGGATCTTCTGCTGCTTTGGAGGGCCCATTGGCACTTGACAGAGTGATCTAAATTCTAGTTCACTTGATCAAAAGCTCTTGTAACTTTATCCAGTCAGACTCTTTATTAAGGGTCACCCCACCTGGAGAACCTACAGTTGGTATCATAGAGCATTAGCGTCTCAGTGAAGGATTCTTTGTTTCCCATAGCCCATGCCTCCATAGCCGTTTCAGCAATGAACACCTCACTCTAACTTGCTTCGATGGCCTGTGAGGCCACATCTAGACACTTTTGATGAGGGTCAATGGCTGCCCCCCAGATACTGTAAAATGTGGCAAATTGAATTCTTCAGGGCTGGCTTACTTGGTTACATGTTACTTACAATTCAGTTACTTACATTAGAGGGACTGATCTTTAAATGACACATTTAGCTTTGCTACGTTGTGAAACCAGGGTAAGCAACATCTGTGTCTCGTTCATGGAAACTTTCGCCATTAGATTGGGGGCTTTAAGGCAACATATTGAGCAAAGAGGATCGATGCAGAATGGAAAGTGCGTGTCAGATGTATCTGTTACTACATTTTAATTATAAGTTCAGATGGATAGCTGCTTTTATCTGCACGAATAGAAAAATAAATTGGAAAATGTAAACGGTGACTTGTATCAATCAATAAAATCATTTATTTTTCCAGAACATCCAATATCCCTCCCCACATCTTATATCTTCATGGTGGGAAGGATGAAAGAATATCAATGAAAATACAAATTGGATTGATCGCCGTACAAAGTCCTTCCCAGACAACCATGAAATTGTATAACTAGGATTATTTTAATTATGTATTTTTATTTTCTTATGTAAGACCTTTTTTTGAGGGGAACATACTGTAAGATATCGCCTATGTCTACACCTACTACTATTGCTTTAGCAGCCCAGCATTGCCAGAGGACACAGGACCTCTTGGTACCTATCGTTTAATGGGCTAAAATAATTACTCTTAAGATGTGTGCAAAGCCCATGTGCGGTGGCCTTGAGCATCATTTTCTGCTGCAGAAGATACTTCTATAGGAAAAAAACCTGCATTAAATCACAGGTGATGTGTGAAACCTCTTCATATAATGTACATGGAACTAAAGCATGGACCAACAGCAGGTTATGGGTGCTCAATGCCATAGGACCTGTGTTATGCATCCATACCTATTCAATTAATAACATAGCAACATGCAATCACTGAACTGAAGAGGAATAACTAGAGATGAGCGAATCGAAGTTGATGAAGTGGAATTCGATCAGAATTTCAAGTAAAATTTGATTTGCACCGAATCCGAATTTCCTCACGCTTCGTGGTAACTAATAGCATTTTTTCCTAAAATAGCTGCTTCATGTGTTAGGACATGGAGCAAAGAACTCTGGTAACGAGGGATCACCCACAATGCCTTGCGTGCAGCCAATCAGCAGCCAGCCAGCCCTATGATGTCACAGCCCTATAAATAGCCTCAGCCATCTTGGATTCTGCCATTTTCCAGTGTGCTTAGTGCAGGGAGAGACGTCAGCAGGCGCTAGGGACAGTGCTAGGAAAGACTTCATTGTGCTGAAAAAACAATTTCAGGGAAAGATTATTCAAGGTGTAGGGAAAGGATAGGGAGGCATCATCTATGCTACAAAAGGAGAACAGGGTGCAATAGGAGCGATTCTATTACACCATCTGCAGTAACTGGGGATCCAAATTGCAGTTATACTGCTGCTTTTAGGTTGTTTGCACTATATGATACATCAGTAATTCCAGCAAACCTTGCTTGTGATTGGGGTGCAAGTGCTGTGTGATACAGCCATTTACGGGGTATAGTAATAGGAAACAAATGTACGTCCTATTAGTCGTTCCGCGTTGATTTTACATTGTTTAACTTTTTTGGGGAGGGTTTATTAATAGGGAAAAAAAAGGAAAAAATATACTTCCTAATTGCCGTTCTGCGGCATTGTACTACAGCCATTTACAGGGTGTATTAAAAGGAAATATACGTACGTCCGATTAGCCGTTCTGCGGTGAATTGCGGTTGTTATATTTATTTTTTGGGGGTGTATTAATAGGAAAAAGAATACGTCTTAATTGCTGTTCTGCGGTGAAGTTACATTGTACTACAGCCATTTACGGGTTGTATTGAAGGGAAATAAACCTACTTCCTATTATCCATTCTACGGTGAATTGTGATTGTTATTTTTTGGGGGGGTTTATTAATCGGAAAAAATATGTCTTAATTGCCGTTCTGTGGTGAAGTTACATTGTACTACAACCTTTTTTGAGGGTATTTTAATTTTAATTTAATTATTTTATTATACAGTATGTCAGACAGACAGGTGACAGGCCCTTCAAAGGGAATGGGCAGTGGCCAAAATGTTTCTTTTGCAGGCAGCAGAAGAAGGGCTGTGGCAGCAGGAGTCGCAGCGAGAGTCTTGAGCTCCCAGTGTCGTCTAGCGGTCGTGTCTTGACCAGCAACCCAGCGGTGCTTGAATGGTTGACTCGATCTTCTACTTAGTCACAAGTGACATCAGACACCCCCAGCCAAGAGTCCTGCGTTCCTCTGACATGACACTTAGTTGGCATGTCCCAGGAGCAGGCCCTGTGCCCCAACTGTCCTCAACCTGCCTCTGTCATTTTCTGTTCTCTCAGTGTGAGAAGTATTATATGCCATAGGCTCGGCTCCACTTTTCAGCAAGGACGAACTACTAGAGGACAGTCAGCAGCTACTGCCCAGCCAAGATCTGGAGGAGACATCGTAGTAATTATGATGCACGTAGTGATGTTGAGAGTTGCGTGGGAGCAGGTGTTGCGAGTGGTCAGGCTCCTGGCCGTGAGACCGTTGAGGGGGACATCAGTGTCATGCAGACACTAGCGGATGATGATGATGTAGCCAATCGCACTTAGAAGAAGGGCCTTCATTATCACTATCATCAGTAGAAGATGTTGACAGCTTGCTCGTGAGGCAGTGGCTGAGCCAGCAGGGTGGTAGCGTGGCCGTGAGTCAGCAGAGTGGCAGCAGTGGGAGATGGGGAGCCAAACGTGCGTGGGGTAGACCACCCTCTTCGCAGGAGCCTACCTGCCCGGAAAATAGCAGTGCAGGGATTCATGGAGGCAGCGTTAGCAGTCAGTCAGTGCAGAGTGTTGGGGGGGGGGAAATGCCATACTAGGCGGTATGGCAATTTTTTGTTAGGCCACCAGAGGAGGTGAACATTGCCATTTGCCAAATTTGTGGGCAGAAGGTGAAGCGTGGCCAGGGTGCCAATGTTGACACCACGCCCCTGCGTCAACACATGCAGCGTCACCATAAAGTAGCCTGGGAGAACCGTGGCTCCGATGTGGTGGTCCAGCGTACCGCAACAACTGCTGCATCACCCAGTGGCAGGCACCCAATTTCATGCAGTCAAGGCTCCACCACCTCAGCCGAAGGGAGCTGTCTGTCCTTCCCATCATCTGCTGGTCATGATGCTCCTGCTCCTCCTACTCCTCATCAGTCATTCTGTCAGCAATCGATCACTGAAGCGATTCCCAAGAGACAACAGTATGCGTGCACTCATCCAACAGCGCAGAAGCTGAACGTGCTCCTGGCCAAGTTGCTGGTACGGCAGTCCCTCCCTTTCCAAGTGGTGGACTCTGCACCTTTCAGAGAACTGATGGCTTGTGCCGAGCTGAGGGGGAGAGTCCCAAGCTGTCATTTCTTTGTGAAAAAGGCAGTACCAGACCTGCACACATATGTAGAACAGAAGGTGGGCCAGTCCTTGAGCCTGTCTGTGTCTGCCAAAGTGCACGGCAGCGCCGACGTGTGGAGCTGTAATTATGGTCAAGGACAATATACAGTCATGTGAAAAAATTAGGACACCCTTTGAAAGCATGTGGTTTTTTGTAACATTTTTAATAAAAGGTTATTTCATCTCCGTTTCAACAATACAGAGAGATTAAAGTAATCCGACTAAACAAAGAAAACTGAAGAAAAGTCTTTTCAAGATCTTCTGTAAATGTCATTCTACAAAAATGCCTATTCTAACTGAGGAAAAAGATAGGACACCCTTGCCCCTAATAGCGAGTGTTACCTCCTTTGGCTGAAATAACTGCAGTGAGACGGTTCTTGTAGCCATCTACCAGTCTTCGACATCGGTCTGAGGAAATTTTACCCCACTCCTCAATGCAGAACTTTTTCAGCTGTGAGATGTTTGAGGGGTTTCTTGCACGTACAGCCCTTTTCAAGTCACCCCACAGCATCTCAATGGGATTCAAATCTGGACTTTGACTTGGCCATTCCAGGACTCTCCATTTCTTCTTTTTCAGCCAATCTTTGGTTGATTTACTAGTATGTTTTGGGTCATTGTCATGTTGCATGGTCCAGTTCCGCTTCAGCTTTAATTTTCTAACTGATGGTCTCACATGTTCTTCAAGCACCTTCTGATACACAGTAGAATTCATCGTGGATTCTATGATGGTGAGCTGACCAGGTCCTGCTGCAGCAAAGCAGCCCCAAACCATGACACTTCCACCTCCATGCTTCACAGTTGGTATGAGGTTCTTTTCTTGGAATGCTGTGTTTGGTTTACGCCAAACATGTCCTCTGCTGTTGTGTCCAAATAATTCAATTTTGGACTCATCTGTCCAAAGAACATTATTCCAGAAGTCCTGGTCTTTGTCAACTTTATCTCAAAGCTGGTGCACTTATGTATGTTGTCCGCTCTCTACCAGGAATAAAGGACATTTTTCTGCAAGCATTGCTGAGTGCCGTCCATTGTCTTTTACACGTGCAAGGTTATTGAAGCAGTAACTGCCTGGTTACATGTTGGACAGAGCACCACTGGCAGCAGCGATGTTGCATACATGCTCCCGCTAAGTACCCCGGTGACGATTGTGTCAATATAAGGGATTTATCTCGGTTGAGTGCAGTGCCACTCTTTCTTTACTACAACCGCTTTTGTTCTTTATACCTGTCGCTAACATTGACCTGTAAGGCTGAGTTCACACTTGAGTTATTTAGTCAGTTTTGGCCCCATGAAGTGTGCAGTGATTCTAAGAGCGATGCCTGCCATCTGCATGTCATACGGACTCACAGTATTATTTCTCTATCACAGCAGACTCCCTATGTGTGTTACTGCAAGGCACAGTGTTCTACACCGCTATACAGGCTCTCTGCAGCCAGGAAATAGCTGTTTTTTAACGAGATTAGCCACGAATAAAATCGGATCAATATCAAATATTTTTGGAAAATTTGGTGAACCGACCGAATCGAATTTTGGAGAAATTCGCTCATCTCTAATAACTATAATATGGCCTCCTATATACAATACAATATACAATATAACTACTTTAATACTGCCTCCTATGTGCAAGAATATAACTACTATAATACTGCTCCTATGTGCAAGAATATAACTACTATAATACTGCTCCTATGTACAAGAATATAACTACTATAATACTGCCTCCTATGTACAAGAATATAACTACTATAATACTTCTCCTATGTACAAGAATATAACTACTATAATACTGCTCCTATGTACAAGAATATAACTACTATAATACTGCCTCCTATGTACAAGAATATAACTACTATAATACTTCTCCTATGTACAAGAATATAACTACTATAATACTGCTCCTATGTACAAGAATACTAGTACTATATAAACAACCCCTCTCCCTCTATGCCAGCTGATCTCCTTCCCTTTGCTATAAGGCCGAACTCTAAACAGGTAGCTACGACATGGCAGAAATTGCGCAAGTTCACAACTGAGGATTTCTTGGGGGCGACTGTGGGTGACCTAGCGGCTCATCATCCATTGCACAACCTTATTAAATCGTGCAACTTCCTGGAGCTAATCGAGCTTAACTCGGTCTCCAAACCCCTAATTGACGGTAACAGACATAGGCCTACCCAGTCATGGTTTGAGAAAATCTTAACATGTGAGTCCTTTCCGCGTAAGCTGATCTCTCTGTGTTATCTGGCTTTGGTTAACCCCCGCTCCCCTGGAATGCCGCAATACCTGAGGCACTGGGCTACTGAACTGGGAATTGAACTGACTGAAACTGATATCATGAGAATACATGCACACTCCCATGGCTTTTCAAGGTGCACCAGAGTGCAAGAGCACACGTATAAAGTCCTTACCCAGTGGTATTTAACTCCGAAGCAAATGTTTATTAGGGGTATGAGACAGGATGACAAGTGTTGGCGATGCTTGGAGGATGCAGGGACTCTATCCCACATCTTCTGGTACTGCCCTAAAATACGGCCATATTGGGAGGGGGTCTTATCCTCTATTCAGAAGATAACGAAAGTCACTATAGATGTGCCTCCTGCCCTTGTGCTCCTGTGGCTCCCAACTCCCTCTTTCTCTCCCTCTAAAAAGTGCTTGATCACTCAATTACTCCAGGCCGCGAGATTGCTCATCCCGCAGCACTGGCTGAGCACAGAACCCCCCTCTGTGGAGGCATGGCTGAATAAAGTAGATCATATCTGCCGTATGGAGGAGCTGGCGAGTTGGGAGGACAGGAACCACAATAAATATGTCAAGCTGTGGACACCATGGCTTTTATTTAGAGACGAGGCATCTGGGTCTCATAGAAGTGATAACTCAGAAGCCCACTAAGAGGTGTGGCACTCACGCATTCTTGTCAGGTAGTCTAGAACATGTCAGAACCATTGTAACATAGTACCTGCTTATATGATTAAACGTCATTTTGCACTTTACTTAACTGCTGTGTTCGATATGTACGAGTGTCATGGACGGATTGTTGTTTTCATTTTTCCCTTTTCTCCTTCCCTCCCCCCCCCCCCTCACCCATTCCTTACCCTCCCTGATTTTTCCTCCCTCCTGTTCCTATACTCTTTGTGATATTATGTTCACTAGGCATGCTACAAGATGGGCGTACATTGTAAGGGCTCATAACTGCCATATTGTATTAGCACTATGTGATGTGGTTATATTGTCTGTATCTGCACAATGGGTAGCTTTGCTGTCCTGTTCTCTTCGCATGGAACTCTGTCAAGCCCATGTTCACAGTCTGATATGTACGCTGTATGCTGTTGATCATCATTTTGTATATGCCACTACATGTTGATGTAGTATGCCTTTTCTTTTGCCATTTTCTCAATAAAAATAAAATTTTCAAAGAATACTAGTACTATAATACTGCTTCCTATGCTCAAGAATATAAGTACTATAATTCTGCCTCTTATCTAATAGCTGACATAATACTGTTTTTATGTGCAAAGATATCCTGCTATAATACTGCCTGCTGTGTAATATCTTGTATATATAACTACTATATAAACTGTATACAATTTCTACAGTACTATGGAAATCTTTTAGGCAAGGTGTGAAAAAATACTGCATTTTAAGAATGCTTTAAAAAATAAGTGTTTACAGTATATTTTTGTCCATTAATAAAATGCAAAGTGAATAAAGAAAAGAGAAATCTAAATCCAATCAATATTTTGTCTGACCTGCCTTTGCCTTAAGCATCAATTCTAGGTACACTTGCACAGTGAAGTTGCAGCAGGGAGGTTGTTCCAAACTTCTTGGAGAACTAACTATGGAACTTGGATGTAGGCTTGCTGAAATCCTTCAGGCTTTTTATGCAATTCCAGAAAGACTTGATGATAATGATATCAGGGTCCCAGCTGGGCCATATCATTTCTTCCATGACTTCCTGTTCTTCTTTACACTGAAGATTGTTCTTAATGACATTAGCTGTATGTTTGGGTTTGTTGTCCTGCTGCAAAATAAATTTGGAGACATTCAGATGCCTCTATAAGGAAGTATTTGCCTGTATTTTTCATCATCGAGGACACCATTAAAGGGATAATATCACTTTAGAAAATGGTATTTATCATGTAAACAAAGTTAACATAAAACACTTACTAATATATTGTGATTGTCCATATTGCTTCCTTTGCTGGCTTGATACATTTTTCTCATCATACACCTCGAGCGCTCCCATGGTCCCAGACATTAGAGAGGCTGGGGATTTTTGCTACAGTGTGTAAGGAAGGCCACAGCTGCTGGATTGCAGAAGTGGTCGTAACCCCTGTATATGAGCAGTGTATAATGCGATTGAAAAATGAATCAAGTCTGCAACGAAGGCAATATGGGTTAGGGTTATACATTAGTAAGTGCCTTGTATTAACTGTGTCAAGATGATGTTATTTGATGAAGTGAGGCAACCCCTTTAACCCTGACCAAATTCCCAACTTCATTTGCTAAAATGCAGTCCCAAACTTGCAAGAAACCTCCACCATGCATCGCTATTACCTGTAACACAAATTATGGCACCGCACTCTAGCCCTTCAGTGAACAAACTGCCTTCTGTAACAGCCACATATTTAAAATTTTGACTCATTAGTCCAGAACACCTGCCATCATTTTTCTGCACCAAATTTCCTGTGTTTTTGTGTATAATTTAGTTGCTTGTCCTTGTTTCCTTGTCGAAGGTATGGCTTTTTGGCTTATGTTTTACCATGAATTCAAAGACTCAAGAATAAAATGGGCTTAATAAGGCTAAGTTAATTAAAATGTTATCTAAGAGCTCCTGCACATGGATGTATTTTTTTCATGTCGTTTTTTGTTATTTTTGCGGCCTATATGTGGAACCATTCACTATAATGGGGCTGCAAGAAAAAAAATGGAAATGACTGTGTATTCAGTGTCCATATGTCTGCATGGCCGTTGTGCAAAAAAAAAAAAATTGAATATGTCCTACTATTGTCTGCATTACGGACAAGGATAGGACTGTTCTATTAGGGGTCTGCCCTTTCATTCCGCAAAATGGGGAAAAAATCAATGACATTATTCTCATTTTGTGAATCCGTAATTTGCAGACCACAAAACGTCCAACAGTCGTGTGCATTAGCCCTAAGTGTGATAAAATATATAAAAGACATTAGAGTTACAGTATTTACAAATTACATACAGATCAAAAATAGGTAACAATCAATCACGTTGCCTGTAACAAAAATGGGGTGAGCTCCTGTCACCACGCTACCAACATGGTACATGGCTGAAGCCCCATGGTAAGACAGAGAGATTGTCAAATGACACCACATTACCTGATTGATGCCGTCAGTGGAGCTGAGAGCTTTGTCTCTGCATAGAACTTTGATAACGTATTGGCCTCTTCTACTTAGGATGTCCAGTGTGCATGTATATGTTAGAGAAACTAACTAATTAAAAGGAATTCCAATAAATTAAAAGGTACACTAACAAATAATATTTAAAGGGAAATAACTAAGAACCTGTCAGGATTCGGCAACTACCATCAATTACAAACAGGGATATAGTGCAGCCCTAAAACTTCCTGGACTCACTATCCCTACCTACTTGTATGCTTTCCCCAGGTGACCCCACAACTTGATAGCAGTCCCTACTCTGAAATTCATGTTAGGGCAACACACAAACAGAGAACAACAAACAGACAATCAGGTAGTGGTCATATGGTAAAGGTTCAAATGCCGGTCAGACAATGAAGTACAAAAGCGCCATAGTCAAATGATAAAATCAACATGCCAAAAAGTGAGAACCAGGTCAATACAATACCAAATCCCCAGAAGCCAAAAATGTAGTCACAATATCAGTCTAGAAATCTAAAGCCAAAGGAGTCTTCAATACCTTAAGCGAACAGAAGTGGGAGCCAGAGGACAAGAAATTCACCAACAATTGCACATGTACCAAAGGCCTTTTATGCAGAGTGAGAAGCTCAAGCCAATGTCATTGGCCCGGGGCTCCAATGTCATAAAAAGGGCCGCCGATCAGCCCTGGTTCCTCCACCAACCAGAAACTGCTGCTGCATAAAGGCAGGAGTGGCTGAGGAAACCATAACAATTCCTTTATAACACAGCTGCAATTGAATGTGGCAAAGGACCTTTCAGCTCCAATCTGCGACTTCTCCTCGCTCATGCCAGTTCTAAAAAAGTGGGAGTGGCATGGTCGGGGACAGAGATGGGCTGGCAGACCCATTTCATTCATCATTTTTCTGTTTTAATTGTAGAAAATTGTCTAAATGTAAGATACCAAGGAAGCGGGCTTACATTTAGAAGCAGCGGTGGATCCGCTAAAGTTATGTAGAGGCTCCTTCAAAAGAGCTTGAATGGCATATCTTGAGACCTCAGTCTGCTTTTGATATCTTTGCCAGGGAAAAACCTTGCTGATGCAGTATAAGTACCTTGTGTTGTGTTGCTGTGCTCATTTTACCATGGTGTATGATTATCTTCCACAACCTCACCTTTGTAGCAAAGTTTGGCTGTTCCTTGCCCGGTTTTAAGCCTCCCACACAGTTGTTTCTGTTTCAGTTAGGGCTCATGCACACGACCGTATGTCGTATGCATGAGCCCTACGGAACAGCTGGCCCCGAATAGAACAGTCCTATCCTTGTCCGTAATGCGGACATAAGTAAACGGAAGGCACACAGAGTAACTTTCCGTTTCTTTTTTGAGGACTCATTGAAATTAATGGTTCCTTATACGGTCTGCAAAAAAAATGGAACGGACTCAGAAAGAAAATATGTTTGTGTGCATGAGTCCTTAATGACTGTGTTTCAACCTAAATGTGAAAAAGTAGGTTATTCGTACACCTGACTATAATCCTACTAAACCCCTGACTTTGTACACGTGTACCTAGAAGGATTGCTGCTTTTCTTAAGGCAAAGGGTGATCACACCAAATGTTGATTTGGTCTAGATTAATCTTTCTTCATTCACTTTGAATTTCATTAATAGATAAAAAAAAAATTAAAAGCATTCTTACCTTGCAGCATTTTTTCGACACCTGCCTAAAAATTTCTATGCAAAAATATCTAGAAATTGTGTATGAATACACAATCAGAAAAAAGGAAAACTGCACCACAAAACAAAAATGAGATAGATCAAAAGAAAACAAATTTAATAGGCAGCAACCCCCCACCAAGAAACCCAGTAATAAGCAAAAAAAAAACTCTTACCAATGGAAATCTTAAAATACTTGAAAGAAAATTAAGCAACAACAATTTTATAATTAGGCACAAACAAAAAAATATCAAAATCACCTAAATAAACTGAATGGTAAAAATGACATAAAAATTAAAAACAACAAATTACAAACCTTAGATGAGGACGACAAAAACAACTCATTTAATGGTAGAGATACAAAACTTTGAGATAAAGAAAAAAATATTGCATTAACTGAGAAAAATGTTCTGCCAGGTTGTGACTTGGGATGTTAATTTGTATTTATTAGCTTTTCTTCTTTCTAATCAGCCGTGAAGCGTTCGCAGCTCAGAATCCGTGTAGAAAAAAACAGTAATGTAATTATTAATAAAAAAAATATTATCTGCGGCGGGAAGCGTTTTTCCGCTCTGAGACATAGGCACGTTTAGTTAAGAAAACATAGATGTTCCATTGGCCAAGCTGGGAGTACGCCAGGTTTAATGAATAGACATGAACAAACAGGGATAAAAAAGGACAATAAAGGAAACAATAGAAAGATTAGAGGTAATGCCCGGTGGCTGCCACTTGAAAGGTCACGTCACAGGCTTTATACAGTGGTAGTCAATGAAACCAGATGGCAAGTATATTCCGGAAATTATGCGATTTCTATCAGTGACTGTGTGACAGCGCAGCTCTGGTATCACTCCTCTACCGTATGGTTTGTCTCTGTTGTCATTGAAAAATTTTGGTGTCTTTTTTTTTTCTTCTAAATTTCATTTTGTACTTTAAAATTACATTTTGAAAATATGACATTGTTATTTCCGACACTTAGCTGACATTTTTCAGCTTGTGCTGTGTACACTGGGGGGCGGGGTCAGCATTCATTCCATTATCATCAGAGGACACGACTACAAAGAATGCTAACAAATGTATTAGAAAGCTGGAGGCAAACATCACAGGATGTCACATGGATTACAGGCGGGGAAAACAATTCACCTCCCCCTCCCTGCACAATGCACATCTCAGAGCATGCTCAATATGCCCTCCCATAATAATCAATAGGTTGCTTTCTGTTTTACTTTATTGCAGTTTTTTTTAAAACAATGTGGAGCCAAAGGGCTAGCCCCGTAATCCTGTAAGGGAAAGTTAATGTATTTATATACATTTTTAATTTGTATCTGATATCTATCTATTTCATATCTATCTCATATCTATCTCATCTAAAAATGCTTCTAAAAGTAAAAAATTAATGCAAGAAATTCACGCTGGGTGCATAAATGCATGCAGTAGGAATTGCACATTTTATAAAGATGTTCTGTTTGCCTGGAGGTCCTCACATCACCTCACCCTGTATTATCAGATTATTTTGATAAACAAGCAAAATAAACTTTTTTTTTTTACTATTTTTTATTTTATTTTATGTAGGATGAAAAAATTTGAAAATAAAAAACATCTAAATTCTCAGCTCTTCCCAGCACCACTGAAAGGCTGCAGCCGAGCTTTGATTATTTTCGGTTGCTGGGGTGATCAAAGTTCGATTCGCATGCACGGCCTGGAGCGCGGCTCTATTAACATGACATCTATCATTCATATCCTGCAATACAGAGCAAAATAATGTTCAAACGAAAAGATATTAGTGGCTCAAAGTATTATAGCCAAGGATGGGACGGTGCACTCCCTACGACACACCCTTTGTCGTATATGTCAAAATTTGAAAAAATGAAAATAGGAGAGAGGGGCACTCGATTATCTGGTTATAGATAGATTCGTACGATACGAGGAGGTGAAGTAAATGTGACAAATTTATTTAAAAACATACAAAATATACTGTATATGGTAACTGGTGATCAATACCCCCTATAATTCACAATGCCGATAAGAATATAACTAGAGCCATTGGCTCCTAAACTAAAATATTTAGGAGACAAATTAAATTTTTAAAGAGGTGGAGGACGGCTCACCCCTTTGTCGTTATGGTAAGGTGCGCTAATCTCTTGATACACCCTAATCAACAAATAGTAATAAAATGGAAGTAGATAGGCACTGTAACACCTGGAATCAATGTGAAAGAAACTCAAGTTTTAATAAAGAACAACTATAAAAAACATAACTATGTAATAAACATAACTATGGAAAAAACACACATAGGTGGAGATACAACAGCACGTGGTGCACTGTATAGAAACTGGAATTTTATAGCATTTGATCTATGACTTCAAATATCAATGATTAAAAACCAATCATTAAAGGTCAATGATATGTATAATGGTTTTCCAGCATAAATATTACATAGTAATTGTTAAGAAGTTGGCAGATAGAGACAATCTGTTTGCTTATAGTCCTTATGCCAGATAAAAAATATAATTTTTTTATAAAATCGATCATAAAAAACACTGATCCCCCAATCCAATTTCTAAAAGAGGATGAAAAAGGTTTGTATTTCCTTTAAATAGCAAAAGAACGGTGCTTGGTTTTGTATATCTCCGTTGTGGATGTGTTTAGCACTGCAGATGATATCAGGTTTGTCCTAATATATTATTATATTGTAATATGCCGTTATGGAGAGGTTACTTTATGTCCAGTATAGGTGCTGCCCGTATATGGAAGCCCACAGTGATATTACAGTAAGGGAACAGTCTTTCACTTATTTGCTGATAGTTGCGATCAGGTAATTATGCGAGCCTACAGTGGCATCCCACGTGGCACATATGTACTGATCGCCGTGTTTTTTCGTGGTCCGATGCCACCTGTGCAGATCTAACTCCTCTTCAGCGTCTCACGCGGTTGAGAGATCTCGGCGTCCCACGTGCTCTCTGTCAGTCTCTGCGGGCAGGGTTTAGAGTTATATATTATGGAAACGCTTCCTCATAACTTCATAGGTATTTTCCACATCGGCATAGGGTATAAGGTATACGAGTGTTTAAGTCACCACTTAAACACTCGTATACCTTATGCCGATGTGGAAAATTGTGATTCCAATTCCAAATATATCACCAATTAGACAAACACAATACACGGACACCATTAAAGGCACGACCATACGTCAACCGAAAAAGATACGCAGGCGAAGACACTCAAACAAGAAGAAACCCATACAAACAGCACAGGAATACGTAAATAATAGTGAATCTAAGTCAGATCCAGTTAACGGAAGCACAAAAATCACTATTAAACAAAGGTCTCAAATTTGCACCTACAACCACTATAGACAAATTTTCCACATACATTGGGATCGAGAAATTTGTTAGAAAAATTATGTTTGAGAAAATATTACATTAAGAATCCAATAATAAGAGAAAGGAGTGATCATCATCATCTATATGAACATACAGATTTAAAAGCCAAATCGAAAAAATACCCCAAACAGGTGATCAGCCAGGAGAACACTAAAGTAAGGAATAACTTGACCAAAAAGGAAATAGAGGCTATTAAACAATTACAATCATTGAACAATATTACTATCAGACCCATGGATAAGGGGGGGGGGGGGCATAGTCATTCAAGACACTGAAAACTATGAGCAAGAATGCAGAAGACAATTGAATGATACAACTACCTATAACAAACTAAAACAGAATCCTACAGATCAATTCCATAAAGAACCTATTAAATACTGTAATATGGGTCTAGACAAGGGTATCCTTCTAGAACAGGAATTAAAATTCATTATTGACACACAGAAAAGGATACCAATAACTTATTGTCTTCCGAAGATACATAAAGATTATAACAAACCACCTGGCAGACCAATAATATCGGGTATAGGTTCTATAACCTCAAACCTTTCCCAGCACATAGACAGACTATTGCAGCCAGTTGTAAAGAAGGTCCCATCATATATTAAAGACACCACAGATATTGTTACCAAGCTGGAACAAATTGATTTCAAAGATCACTGGCTCTTAGGTACTATTGATGTCAATTCACTTTATGCCATCATTGAACATACACAAGGATTGGAAGCTCTCAACAAACAGTGAACATCAAATAGCACATTACACAAAGACCAGATGTTCTTTATCGTTGAAGGAATTAGATTCATATTGACTCATAACTAGAGTTGAGCGGACACCTGGATGTTCGGGTTCGAGAAGTTTGGCCGAACTTCCCGGAAATGTTCGGGTTCGGGATCCGAACCCGATCCGAACTTCGTCCCGAACCCGAACCCCATTGAAGTCAATGGGGACCCGAACTTTTCGGCACTAAAAAGGCTGTAAAACAGTCCAGGAAAGGGCTAGAGGGCTGCAAAAGGCAGCAACATGTAGGTAAATCCCCTGCAATCAAATGTGGATAGGGAAATTAATTAAAATAAAAATAAAATAAATAAAAATTAACCAATATCAATTGGAGAGAGGTCCCATAGCAGAGAATCTGGCTTCACGTCACCCACCACTGGAACAGTCCATTGTCAGATATTTAGGCCCCGGCACCCAGGCAGAGGAGAGAGGTCCCGTAACAGAGAATCTGGCTTCATGTCAGCAGAGAATTAGTCTGCATGTCATAGCAGAGAATCAGGCTTCACGTCACCCACCACTGCAACAGTCCATTGTCATATATTTAGGGCCAGGCACCCAGGCAGAGGAGAGAGGTCCCGTAACAGAGAATCTGGCTTCATGTCAGCAGAGATTCAGTCTGCATGTCATAGCAGAGAATCAGGCTTCACGTCAGCCACCACTGTAACAGTCCATTGTCATATATTTAGGCCCAGGCACCCAGCCAGAGGAGAGAGGTCCCGTAACAGAGAATCTGGCTTCATGTCAGCAGAGAATCAGTCTGCATGTCATAGCAGAGAATCAGGCTTCACGTCAGCCACCACTGTAACAGTCCATTGTCATATATTTAGGCCCAGGCACCCAGCCAGAGGAGAGAGGTCCCGTAACAGAGAATCTGGCTTCATGTCAGCAGAGAATCAGTCTGCATGTCATAGCAGAGAATCAGGCTTCACGTTAGCCACCAGTGCAACAGTCCATTGTCATATATTTAGGCCCAGCACCCAGGCAGAGGAGAGAGGTCCCGTAACAGAGAATCTGTCTTCATGTCAGCAGAGAATCAGTCTGCATGTCATAGCAGAGAATCAGGCTTCACGTCAGCCACCACTGCAACAGTCCATTGGCATATATTTAGGCCCAGGCACCCAGGCAGAGGAGAGAGGTCCCGTAACAGAGGATCTGGCTTCATGTCAGCAGAGAATCAGTCTGCATGTCATAGCAGAGAATCAGGCTTCACATCAGCCACCACTGTAACAGTCCATTGTCATATATTTAGGCCCAGCACCCAGGCAGAGGAGAGAGGTCCCGTAACAGAGAATCTGTCTTCATGTCAGCAGAGAATCAGTCTGCATGTCATAGCAGAGAATCAGGCTTCACGTCACCCAACACTGTAACAGTCCATTGGCATATATTTAGGCCCAGCACCCAGGCAGAGGAGAGAGGTCCTGTAACAGAGAATCTGTCTTCATGTCAGCAGAGAATCAGTCTGCATGTCATAGTAGAGAATCAGGCTTCACGTCACCCACCACTGGAACAGTCCATTCTCAGATATTTAGGCCCCGGCACCCAGGCAGAGGAGAGAGGTCCCGTAACAGAGAATCTGTCTTCATGTCAGCAGAGAATTAGTCTGCATGTCATAGCAGAGAATCAGGCTTCACGTCAGCCACCAGTGCAACAGTCCATTGTCATATATTTAGGCCCAGCACCCAGGCAGAGGAGAGAGGTCCCGTAACAGAGAATCTGGCTTCATGTCAGCAGAGAATCAGTCTGCATGTCATAGCAGAGAATCAGGCTTCACGTCAGCCACCACTGTAACAGTCCATTGTCATATATTTAGGCCCAGGCACCCAGCCAGAGGAGAGAGGTCCCGTAACAGAGAATCTGGCTTCATGTCAGCAGAGAATCAGTCTGCATGTCATAGCAGAGAATCAGGCTTCACGTCAGCCACCACTGTAACAGTCCATTGTCATATATTTAGGCCCAGGCACCCAGCCAGAGGAGAGAGGTCCCGTAACAGAGAATCTGGCTTCATGTCAGCAGAGAATCAGTCTGCATGTCATAGCAGAGAATCAGGCTTCACGTCAGCCACCAGTGCAACAGTCTATTGTCATATATTTAGGCCCAGCACCCAGGCAGAGGAGAGAGGTCCCGTAACAGAGAATCTGTCTTCATGTCAGCAGAGAATCATTCTGCATGTCATAGCAGAGAATCAGGCTTCACGTCAGCCACCACTGCAACAGTCCATTGGCATATATTTAGGCCCAGGCACCCAGGCAGAGGAGAGAGGTCCCGTAACAGAGGATCTGGCTTCATGTCAGCAGAGAATCAGTCTGCATGTCATAGCAGAGAATCAGGCTTCACATCAGCCACCACTGTAACAGTCCATTGTCATATATTTAGGCCCAGCACCCAGGCAGAGGAGAGAGGTCCTGTAACAGAGAATCTGTCTTCATGTCAGCAGAGAATCAGTCTGCATGTCATAGTAGAGAATCAGGCTTCACGTCACCCACCACTGGAACAGTCCATTCTCAGATATTTAGGCCCCGGCACCCAGGCAGAGGAGAGAGGTTCCGTAACAGAGAATCTGGCTTCATGTCATCAGAGAATCAGTCTGCATGTCATAGCAGAGAATGAGGCTTCACGTCAGCCACCACTGCAACAGTCCATTGGCATATATTTAGGCCCAGCACCCAGGCAGAGGAGAGAGGTCCCGTAACAGAGAATCTGGCTTCATGTCAGCAGAGAATCAGTCTGCATGTCATAGCAGAGAATCAGGCTTCACGTCAGCCACCAGTGCAACAGTCCATTGTCATATATTTAGGCCCAGCACCCAGGCAGAGGAGAGAGGTCCCGTAACAGAGAATCTGGCTTCATGTCAGCAGAGAATCAGTCTGCATGTCATAGCAGAGAATCAGGCTTCACGTCAGCCACCAGTGCAACAGTCCATTGTCATATATTTAGGCCCAGCACCCAGGCAGAGGAGAGAGGTCCCGTAACAGAGAATCTGTCTTCATGTCAGCAGAGAATCAGTCTGCATGCCATAGCAGAGAATCAGGCTTCACGTCACCCAACATTGGAACAGTCCATTGGCATATATTTAGGCCCCGGCACCCAGACAGAGGAGAGGTTCAATCAACTTTGGGTAGCCTCGCAAAATAATGGTAAAATGACAATAAAAATAGGATTGAATGAGGAAGTGCCCTGGAGTACAATAATATATGTTTAAGGGGAGGTAGTTAATGTCTAATCTGCACAAGTGATGGACAGGTCCTGTGGGATCCATGCCTGGTTCATTTTTATGAACGTCAGCTTGTCCACATTGGCTGTAGACAGGCGGCTGCGTTTGTCTGTAATGACACCACCTGCCGTGCTGAATACACGTTCAGACAAAACGCTGGCCGCCGGGCAGGCCAGCACCTCCAAGGCATAAAAGGCTAGCTCTGGCCACGTGGACAATTTAGAGACCCAGAAGTTGAATGGGGCCGAATCATCAGTCAGTACGTGGAGGGGTGTGCACACGTACTGTTCCACCATATTAGTGAAATGTTGCCTCCTGCTAACACGTTGCGTATCAGGTGGTGGTGCAGTTAACTGTGGCGTGTTGACAAAACTTTTCCATATCTCTGCCATGCTAACCCTGCCCTCAGAGGAGCTGGCATTGACACAGCTGCCTTGGCGACCTCTTGCTCCTCCCCTGCCTTGGCCTTGGGCTTCCACTTGTTCCCCTGTGACATTTGGGAATGCTCTCAGTAGCGCGTCTACCAACGTGCGCTTGTACTCGCGCATCTTCCTATCACGCTCCAGTGCAGGAAGTAAGGTGGGCACATTGTCTTTGTACCGTGGATCCAGCAGGGTGGCAACCCAGTAGTCCGCACACGTTAAAATGTGGGCAACTGTGCTGTCGTTGTGCAGGCACTACAGCATGTAGTCGCTCATGTGTGCCAGGCTGCCCAGGGGTAAGGACAAGCTGTCCTCTGTGGGAGGCATATCGTCATCGTCCTGCCTTTCCCCCCAGCCACGCACCAGTGATGGGCCCGAGCTGCGTTGGGTGCCACCCCGCTGTGACCATGCTTCATCCTCCTCCACCTCCTCCTCATCCTCGTCCTCCTCGTCCTCCAGTAGTGGGCCCTGGCTGGCCACATTTGTACCTGGCCTCTGCTGTTGCAAAAAACCTCCCTCTGAGTCACTTCGAAGAGACTGGCCTGAAAGTGCTAAAAATGACCCCTCTTCCTCCTCCTCCTCCTCCTCCTGGGCCACCTCCTCTTCCATCATCGCCCTAAGTGTTTTCTCAAGGAGACATAGAAGTGGTATTGTAATGCTGATAACGGCGTCATCGCCACTGGCCATGTTGGTGGAGTACTCGAAACAGCGCAACAGGGCACACAGGTCTCGCATGGAGGCCCAGTCATTGGTGGTGAAGTGGTGCTGTTCCGTAGTGCGACTGACCCGTGCGTGCTGCAGCTGAATCTCCACTATGGCCTGCTGCTGCTCGCACAGTCTGTCCAGCATGTGCAAGGTGGAGTTCCACCTGGTGGGCACGTCGCATATGAGGCGGTGAGCGGGAAGGCCGAAGTTACGCTGTAGCGCAGACAGGCGAGCAGCAGCAGGATGTGAACGCCGGAAGCGCGAACAGACGGCCCGCACTTTATGCAGCAGCTCTGACATGTCGGGGTAGTTGTTAATGAACTTCTGCACCACCAAATTCAGCACATGCGCCAAGCAAGGGATGTGCGTCAAACCGGCTAGTCCCAGAGCTGCAACGAGATTTCGCCCATTATCGCACACCACCAGGCCGGGCTTGAGGCTCACCGGCAGCAACCACTCGTCGGTCTGTTGTTCTATACCCCGCCACAACTCCTGTGCGGTGTGGGGCCTGTCCCCCAAACATATGAGTTTCAGAATGGCCTGCTGACGTTTACCCCGGGCTGTGCTGAAGTTGGTGGTGAAGGTGTGTGGCTGACTGGATGAGCAGGTGGAAGAAGAGGAGGAGGAAGCCGAGAAGGAGGAGGTGGCAACAGGAGGCAAAGAATGTTGCCCTGCGATCCTTGGTGGCGGAAGGACGTGCGCCAAACAGCTCTCCGCCTGGGGCCCAGCTGCCACTACATTTACCCAGTGTGCAGTTAGGGAGATATAGCGTCCCTGGCCGTGCTTACTGGTCCACGTATCTGTGGTTAGGTGGACCTTGCCACAGATGGCGTTGCGCAGTGCACACTTGATTCTATCGGATACTTGGTTGTGCAGGGAAGGCACTGCTCTCTTGGAGAAGTAGTGCCGGCTAGGAACAACATACTGTGGGACAGCAAGCGACATGAGCTGTTTGAAGCTGTCTGTGTCCACCAGCCTAAATGACAGCATTTCATAGGCCAGTAGTTTAGAAATGCTGGCATTCAGGGCCAGGGATCGAGGGTGGCTAGGTGGGAATTTACGCTTTCTATCAAATGTTTGTGAGATGGAGAGCTGAACGCTGCCGTGTGACATGGTTGAGATGCTTGGTGACGGAGGTGGTGGTGGTGTTGGTGGTACATCCCCTGTTTGCTGGGCGGCAGGTGCCAACGATCCTCCAGAGGCGGAGGAAGAGGCCGAGGCGGCAGCAGCAGAAGAGGCCGAGGCGGCAGCAGCAGAAGAGGCCGAGGTCGGCAGCAGCAGAAGAGGTAGCAGGGGGAGCCTGAGTGACTTCCTTGGTTTTAAGGTGTTTACTCCACTGCAGTTCATGCTTTGCATGCAGGTGCCTGGTCATGCAGGTTGTGCTAAGGTTCAGAACGTTAATGCCTCGCTTCAGGCTCTGATGGCACAGCGTGCAAACCACTCGGGTCTTGTCGTCAGCACATTGTTTGAAGAAGTGCCATGCCAGGGAACTCCTTGAAGCTGCCTTTGGGGTGCTCGGTCCCAGATGGCGGCGGTCAGTAGCAGGCGGAGTCTCTTGGCGGCGGGTGTTCTGCTTTTGCCCACTGCTCCCTCTTTTGCTACGCTGTTGGCTCGGTCTCACCACTGCCTCTTCCTCCGAACTGTGAAAGTCAGTGGCACGACCTTCATTCCATGTGGGGTCTAGGACCTCATCGTCCCCTGCATTGTCTTCCACCCAGTCTTGATCCCTGACCTCCTGTTCAGTCTGCACACTGCAGAAAGACGCAGCAGTTGGCACCTGTGTTTCGTCATCATCAGAGACATGCTGAGGTGGTATTCCCATGTCCTCATCATCAGGAAACATAAGTGGTTGTGCGTCAGTGCATTCTATGTCTTTCACCGCTGGGGAAGGGCTAGGTGGATGCCCTTGGGAAACCCTGCCAGCGGAGTCTTCAAACAGCATAAGAGACTGCTGCATAACTTGAGGCTGAGACAGTTTCCCTGGTATGCATGGGGGTGATGTGACAGACTGATGGGGTTGGTTTTCAGGCGCCATCTGTGCGCTTTCTGCAGAAGACTGGGTGGGAGATAATGTGAACGTGCTGGATCCACTGTCGGCCACCCAATTGACTAATGCCTGTACCTGCTCAGGCCTTACCATCCTTAGAACGGCATTGGGCCCCACCATATATCGCTGTAAATTCTGGCGGCTACTGGGACCTGAGGTAGTTGGTACACTAGGACGTGTGGATGTGGCAGAACGGCCACGTCCTCTCCCAGCACCAGAGGGTCCACTAACACCACCACGATCATGTCCACGTCCGCGTCCCTTACTAGATGTTTTTCTCATTGTTATGGTTCACCACAACAACAAATATATTATTTGGCCCAATGTATTGAATTCAAATTCAGGCCTTTTTTTTACAGACACCTAACACTATCTGGCTATCTATTTAGGTACCGTATTACACTAATACAGGCACAGCAGTAACCACAGATTTAGCTGAATATAAATTTGAGGCCTAGTATTTAGGCGCTGGGTGACAGGTATAGGTTTACTGACAGAATTAGACTTGGAAATGCACAGTAGCGGGTGTGTGAAGTTATTTAGAATGACCCTATGTGCACCTTGAATCTGATATACCCTTTTAGGGATAAATTTAAAGTAGGCCTGATACAGCAGAAACCACTAAATTAGGAAATTGCTGAATTGGGAATTGTATTTCAACCCAGAACAAAAACTGTGTTTTGACGGACACTAAATAACTTGACCAGCCACACCAGTAACGACAGATTTAGCTGGATATAAACTTGAGGCCTAGTATTTAGGCGCTGGGTGACAGGTATACGTTTACTGACAAAATTAGACTGGGATATGGCCAAAAAATAACCACACTACTGAGGGTTAAATGCACTTGGTGACAGGCTCAGCTTGCCCCTGATTTAGTATATGGCCAAAAAATAAACAGACTATTGCTGGTTAAATGCACTTGGTGTGACAGCTTCACCCTGATGTAGGATTTAGCCAAAAAACAACCACACCATTGAGGGTTAAATGCACTTGGTGACAGCTTGTGCTGGTGCACCACAAGACACAAAATGGCCGCCGATCACCGCAGAAAAAAGTGACTGAAAAACGCTCTGGGCAGCCTAAAAACAGTGAGCAATTCAATAGCAGCAGTTCAATCATCCACAGCTGTAGATCGATCTCTGAATGAAGTCTTTTGGAGGAGTTAATCTGCCTAATCTCGCCCTAACGTCGCAGCTGCAACCTCTCCCTACGCTAATCAGAGCAGAGTGACGGGCGGCGCTATGTGACTCCAGCTTAAATAGAGGCTGGGTCACATGGTGCTCTGGCCAATCACAGCCATGCCAATAGTAGGCATGGCTGTGACGGCCTCTTGGGGCAAGTAGTATGACGCTTGTTGATTGGCTGCTTTGCAGCCTTTCAAAAAGCGCCAAGAAAGCGACGAACACCGAACGCGAACCCAGACTTTTACGAAAATGTCCGGGTTCGGGTCCGTGTCACGGACACCCCAAAATTCGGTACGAACCCGAACTATACAGTTCGGGTTCGCTCATCCCTACTCATAACTACTTTCAATTTGATTCCCACTTCTATTTGCAAGAGAGAGGGACAGCCATGGGCACCAGATTTGCCCCTAGGTTATACCAATCTTTTTATGGCCCAGAGGGAAGAGGAAGCTATTGCGCCAAGACTGGGGGCAGGTCTGGTGCTGTGGCGTCGCTATATAGACGACATTGTTTTAATTTGAAAAAATGGAATAGACGGCTCTACTAATCAAGCAAATGATCAAGGGGCAAGGCTGCTAGAACTGACTCACCCAGTCAGAGGCAAAATGAATACCAATAAATAGATAAGCAGGCACACTCTGATTTGGGTCAGTCTATTGATTTATGAATGTATCTAGTAATAGTAGAATGTATATTATATTAAAATCGTATAGCAGTATAATAAAGCAGCGTGTAAAAGATGTAGTAAGAATGAAGAAGTATATTCTGCTATATGTCCTTGTAGGGATAAGTGGGTCACCACTAAATGGTTACCAGCTGGTAGTTAAAAAATTGCGCTTGAAAAAATGATGCGCTGATAAAAATTCAACAAATGAGGTGAAAAAATGAAGAATGATTGTCCTTTATAAAACAGTCTTTTCATAAAATCATAATAGCCTTCGAGGTGTGCTTTTATCTTTGTTTCTCCATATATAGGATAGTCTTTTATAAGGTAATGTTCGCTGGATAGGATATAAACAATACGTCTTATGTCTCCTTTTCTGTAATCACCGCTGTTAAATGTAGAATAAATGATGCGCCTTGTAAGTATGTATCGTTGTCAGTTGATTTTCACAAGGCAGCAGGCATGTACATCATAAATTATATGTAGCAATATACAACGTTATACTTCTTGTGTTTAGCTGTGGGAAGAAGGGATGCTCTGTGCCTGAGTGCGGCGTCCCGCACTGTCTCTGGCTGCAGAGGTCACTTACCCTTCACCCGGCGCTGTTGTATTTGGTCCTCTGGTGGTGAGCGGCTATCTTTGAGCGGCTATCTCAAATCCAGTTTTGGAGTCGGCGGCGTGTCTCGTGTTGCCAAGGACGCCGGGGGGCGTGGTTCGCGCGTCTGGAGAGTGACGCAAGCTCTCACGTGATCGCAATTTTCTCCCGGCTTATTCTGAATGGTCCTCCTGCTCTGTTACGAGTAGCGGGTATTCTGACAAACCACGCCCCCCGGCGTCCTTGGCAACACGAGACACGTCGCCGACTCCTAAACTGGATTCGAGATAGCCGCTCAGAGATAGCCGCTCACCACCAGAGGACCGAATACAACAGCGCCGGGTGAAGGGTAAGTGACCTCTGCAGCCAGAGACAGTGCGGGACGCCGCACTCAGGCACAGAGCATCCCCTTCTTCCCACAGCTCAACACAAGAAGTATAACGTTGTATATTGCTACATATAATTTATGATGTACATGCCTGCTGCCTTGTGAAAATCGACTGACAGCGATACATACTTACAAGACGCATCATTTATTCTACATTTAACAGCGGTGATTACAGAAAAGGAGACATAAGACGTATTGTTTTCATTTGGCAAGACGCAGAGGAAGAATTAGGGACTTTCTTACAAGATATCAATACTAACAATAAAAATTTGAAATTTACCTCCACCATTAGTAAAAAAAAGTGTAAAATTCCTAGATTTAACAATTAAGATAAATAATCAGAAACTTATATGCAACTCGTATCACAAACCTGTAATGAGGAATAGATACATTTTGTACAACAGTTGCCATCTCCCTAGATGGCTATTGAATATACCTGTAAGACAGTTCAGAAGGATCAAGCACAATTGCACATACGAAGAACAGATCAAGAATGAAGCGAGCAAGATGAAATACATATTAGATAGGTTACTAGATAAAGTTTGATCTATGGACAGGGGGGGTTTCTTCATACCCAACAGGGAAACAATGAAAGAAACCAAACAAGACAATATTTTGAGAATTATTCTACCCTCCCATTCTCAATACAGAATCGTTGAAAAAATAATCAATAAATATTGGCACTATTCGTTGATGGACAAAACTATAGGGCCTACACTCACAAATACTCCACAAATAGTATATATGAATGCTCCTAACCTAGGCCTTAAGGTAGCTCCAACAGTCAAAAAAAAGTCTACATCTATACCGAACTCAAAGTAACGATCAATTCCCCTGGCGCTTGCTTGCTCCTATTCACACGCTTGGCTGCAGGTGTTGCAGCGGAACCACACAAACCGCTGCCAAATCTATACCGAACTGGTTATCTGTAAAGGGGTTCTATAGGTGTGGACGTTGTCAGAATTGTAAAGTCACCAAATTCCCAAGAAAGACTATTAAGATAGCATCAACAAATAATTCATTTGTCTTCGAAATTAAAGATAATCTCCCCTGTGACTCGATGGATGTCATATATTTGTTGGAATGCCCCTGTCGAAAACAGTAAGTGGGAAGGACTAAATGTCCTTTCAAAAGAAGAGTTTCAGAACATATGGCCAACATTAGGAAAGGTTTTGAAACACACTCAGTCTCGAAACACTACAAAGAGTGCCACAGTAGCGACCCCTGATCACTCATATATATATACGGCTTTGGAAAAGGTCAAAAGATCATGGAGGGGGGCAATCACATTACGAATATGTCAAGAAGGGAATCAAAAAGGATATTCGATTTAATACACTGATCCTGATGGGTTTGAACTCAGAAATTGAACTTTTTAGTTTCTTATGATGCTGGACAGGCGCCGGTCGGTGACGAGGAATCGAATGTCTATCAGCACCTCGATCTCTCCTCCCTAACCGGCTCCGTCCCCTTTCCTTCCTAGTTCATCTTAGATTTGGATGAATACAAAATCTATACACTAAGACCATTCATTAAGAATAATCAACTAAGTAACTAACTGTTAGAAGTATGTTTGTTTCTGCTGGACCTATATTGCCGAACGGAAAACAAAGAAAACGCATGAATGACTCACTAAAATTTCTGCAACCAAATCTGCAGCATGTGAATGCATCCTAAAGCAGTAAACTGAGATGTATGCAGTCTGTGCCTGAAGCTGTCACTCTTCAAAAGCAATCAGTAGTTCTGCAAACAGTCTCTTTGTAGCTCCTGCCTTACAGGGTAGCTACCTATAGGTGGCACCAATGAGTCTGAGATCTGTTTAGCATACTTTTCCCGGGGAGCATTGCCCTAAAAATTTCTTAGTAACTGTATCTCCATAACAATAACCAGTACCTTTCGAGAGTCACATGCACTATGAGTGATAGGTGGTTGAAAAAATTAAGATACATTTTTTAAATGTTTTTCTCTAGCAATATGGCCTACACCATGCTAAATTGTTATGTTGTCATCGGGCGAGTAGTGTTGATCGAGCACCAAAGTGCTTGGGTGCTCTGGCCAAACACATCGGGAGCACCCGAGTATAATGGAAACCAATGGCAGAACCCTGAGCATTAAACCAGGCACCCCCTGCTCTGAAGAGGGGAGGTGTCTGGTTTATAGGAAAAGGTCAGAAATTGATGAAAACACAACTGAAATGGTTCAGGAACAGCATGGGGAGGATGTCTGAATGCATCTTGGACTTGCAGGTCGCTGCTGGGAACGATTTTATCCGAGTACTACGCCACTTTTACAGACTGACAATAATATGCACCATACTGAAGATAAAATCGATTTTAGAGGAAAAATTGTTAGGAAACATTCTTTCCTATATATTTACTTGTATAAAAAGTGCTCGTGCTGCCAAAAATTACAAAGAAGAGGCACTCCGATACAACCTGTATATCACATAAAGGAGGGCCTCATTCACATTGTGGTACAATTGTTCAGGTAGTGGGACTCCTACACTCATAAAGCCTAATGCACTAAGTGAAAGGGCTGCCAAAAATTACAAGGAACCGACACTACAATACACCCTTTATTACACATAAAGGAGGAGCCATGAAAAATTAGGATTGATGGCCTGCTGGTGACCCTCAAAAACATTCAGAGTAAGGGGCTGCTGATCTGACCATCTAAAACATTATGGGCGAGGGCCTGCTGCCACTTTGGTGACTCTAGATAGCCTGGGGCCGATCGCACGTCCCTGTGAGCCATTCGGATGTCTGCCCTATCAACTTTCAATGTTATTTTCAGCCCAAACCATCTAGACCTTGGGTAACGGGGGAATCATGGTTTGATTCCGGAGAGGGAGCCTGAGAAACGGCTACGGCTACCACATTTAAGCAAAGCAGCATGCGTGCAAATTACCTATTAGGTATAATTAGGTGAGGGCCTGCAGGTGAGCTGACCCTGTAAAAGATTGTAGGTGAGGGCCTGCAGGTGAACTGACCGTGTAAAAGATTTTAGGTGCGGGCCTGCTGGTGAGCTGACCCTGTAAAAGATTGTAGGTGAAGGCATGCTGGGGAGCTGACCCTGTAAAAAATTATATGTGAGGGCCTGCTGGTGAGCTGACCCTGTAAAAGGTTATAGGTGAGGGCCTGCAGGTGAGCTGACCCTCTAAAACATTATATGCGATTGCCTTCAGGTGAGCTGACCCTGTAAAAGATTGTAGATGAGGGCCTGCTGGTGAGCTGACCCTCTAAAAGGTTATAGGTGAGGGCCTGCAGGTGAGCTGACCCTCTAAAACATTATATGCGATTTCCTTCAGGTGAGCTGACCCTGTAAAAGATTGTAGGTGAGGGCCTGCTGGTGAGCTGGCCCTGTAAAACATTATATGCGGGGGCCTGCTGGTGAGCTGACCCTGTAAAACATTATATGCGAAGGTCATAGGATGAGAGGAGGAGAAAAGGAAGATTCAACCATATACCCTTGATTGTGGTGGAAGGGATGCATGGGAATACAGTGTATTGAGTACATTATAAACAACACATTTACAGTGCCTTTATATTCAGCCGCTTTCCTCTGGTGGAGTCGAGAAGTCAGGGTCAATCCAGGCCTTGTTCATTTTTATGAGAGTCAACCTGTCAACATTTTCAGTTGACAGGCAGATACGCCTATCAGTTACAATGCCACCAGCAGCACTAAATACCCGGTCAGACAAAACACTGGCGTCAGGGCAGGCCAGCACCTCCAAGGCGTAGAGCGCCAGTTTGGGCCACGTGTCCAGCTTGGACACCCAGTAGTTGTAAGACACTGAGGGATCATTGTGGACGCTGACACGGTCTGCTATGTACTCCTTCACCATCTTCCAAAAATGTTCTCTCCTTGTGACACTAGGCCGCGCATCAGGGTAAGGGTGCTGTTGGGGTGTAATGAAACTGTCCCAGGCTTTGGAGAGTGTTGCCCTGCCTCTGTTGGAACTGCTGTGTGTTCCTCTTCTCTCCCCTTCTCGGTTGGCCAAGGAAGTATGGACTCTGCCGCCAGCGTTCTCAGATGGAAATTTTTGGAGCAATTTTTTAACAAGGATCTTCTGGTATTGCACCGTTTTGCTCGTCCTCTCCACCAGAGGAATGAGGGATGAGAAGTTTTCTTTGTAGCGGGGGACGAGAAGGGTGAACAACCAGTAATCTGTGTTGTCTAAAATGCCTATAATGCGGGGGTCGCTGGAAAGGTAGCCTAACATGAAGTCAGCCATGTGTGCCAGAGTACCAACAGGCAAGACTTTGCTGTCCTCAGGAGGATCCTTCTTAATCTCCTCCTCCTCTTCATCGTCCAATTTACGCTGAGAAGACGAACTGAGGGTGGTCTGGCTATCACCCTGTGTAATGTCTTCCCCCAATTTTCACCTCTTCCACATGCAAAGCATCTTCCTTAATTGTGAGCAACGAGTGTTTGGGTAGACACAGAAGTGGGATGGTTAAAGTAATAATAGCGTTATTGCCGCTCACCATTTGTGTTGATTCCTCAAAGTTTCTTAAAACCTCACAGAGGTCAGACATCCATGCCCACTCCTCGCTTGTGAATAGCGGAAGCTGACTGGAAAGGCGACGACCATGTTGCAGCTGGTATTCCACTACTGTCCTCTGTTGCTCACAAAGCCTGGCCAACATGTGGAACATTGAGTTCCAGCGCGTGCTCACATCGCACAAGAGCCGGTGAGCTGCAAATTTCCAGCGCTGCTGCAGCGTTGACAGACCGGATGAAGCTGTCGATGGCTTGCGGAAATGTGCACACTCGCGGCGCACCTTCACCAGTAGCTCAGGCAAATTGGGGTAGGTTTTGACAACCGCTGAACCACTAAGTTTAAGACGTGGGCTAGGCATGGGATGTGTCTAAGCTTGTCGAGCTCCAAAGCCGCCACCGAGTTACGGCCATTATCAGACACAACCATGCCTGGATCTAGGTTGAGTGGCGAGAGTCACAGCTCAGTCTGGTCTCTTATCCCCTGCCACAGCTCTGCGGCGGTGTGCTGTTTGTCCCCTAAGCATATCAGCTTCAGCACGGCTGTTGCCTCTTCCCTACTGCAGTGCTACACTGCTTCCAGCTACCGATTGATGACTGACTGGTGCCGCACACGGATGATTCTGAGGTGGAAGTGGAGGAGGAGGAGAAGTGGGGGTTGGAGCCACTAACATAGGTGCTGGCAGAAACCCTAATCGACATAGGGCCCGCAATCCTTGGCGTCGGTAGCACCTGTGTCATCCCAGGGTATTACTCGCTCCCGGCATCCACAACATTCACCTAGTGTGCCGTCAGGGAAATGTAGGGTCCCTGGCCGAATGCACTTCTCCATGTGTTCTTGATTAAGTGATGTTACGGGACACATGTTGGTGTAAGGCGGGCACGGCACACCTTGACTGCGTAACACGGGACGACCGCCGACATCAGGCTGCGGAAGGCCTCAGTGTCCACAAGCCTAAATGCCAACATTTCCAGGGCCAGTAATTTGGAAAGCTGCGCATTTAGTGCTATGGCCTGTGGGTGGGTGGCTGGGTATTTTCGCTTGCGTTCCAATGCCTGGGGTAAGGACATTTGTACACTGCCCTGGGACACGGAAGTGGATGTGGTCGCTGATGGTGCTTGCAAAGGTCCAGGTGCAGGGCGGAAGGCATCCGGGCCTGCGTCTTGGACAGGGGATTGGCCAGCACGTAACACAGGGGAAGAGGAGGCAGTGGTGTGACCCGCAGACACAGATTGTGGACACAGACATTTGTCCCACCTATTACAGTGCTTTGATGCCATGTGGCAGATCATGCTGGTGGTGGTGAGGTTGCTAGTGTTCACGCCCTTGCTTATTTTTGTATGGCACAGGTTGAAAATTACAATTCCTTTGTCGTCTGCACTTTCCTAGAAAAAGCGCCAGACTGCAGAACAGCTACCCCTTGGCAAGAGAGATTTCTGCAAGTGGGTGCTCTGTGGAACAGTTGCAGACCTGTTTGGTGTGGCCCGCCTTCTCCCTTTTGCCACCCCACTTCCTCTTCTAGACTGTTGCGTTGCTGTAGATCCCTCCCCCTCTATACTGCTGTCCTCGCTCGGCTTTCAACCTTCCCAGGTTGGATCAGTGACTTCATCGTCCACCACATCCTCTTCCACTTCCTCACTATGCTCATTCTCCTGACTTGTTGACCTAACCACAACCTCAGTGATTGACAACTGTGTCTCATTCTCCTCCTCAACCTCTTGAGACTGTAATTGCTGTTGAGTTATTGGCACCTGTGTCTCATCATCATCCACCTCATTAAACAGTAATTGACATTCCCCACCGTCATCTTCTTGTGACTGTGGATGCTCAAGAGTTTGGGAATCAGGGCACAAGATCTGTCCCTCTTCAAGCGTGCTTGGCGAGAGGGCCAAATCAAAAAAAGGCGAGGAAAGGAGGTCCTCGGAATATCCGAGTGTGGGATCACTTGTTTGGCCTGACTCTCCATGGTGGGAGGAAGGAGTAACAAGACTGGACTTAGTGGAAGACAGGGTGGTGCTTAACCGACTGGAAGCATTATCTGCTGCAATCCAACTGACCACCTGGTCGCACTGGTCTGACTTTAAGAGTGGTGTCCTGCGCCGCCCTGCAAACTAAGACATGAAGCTGTCACGCCCTGCCCCGTGAGTGATCTGAGAAGATCTGTCAGACTTGCTGCACGAGAATCTATCTGACAGATTGCCTTGTTGTGGCTTTGGGCAGGATCCCACCCCCTCTCAGGTTCTGCTCATTAGTTAGTTAGTGATGCTATTTATACTTGCCTCTCACTATAGCCCTTGAGGTTTATAGTTTCTCATGGAGATCTCTACTGGTGTTTGTTGGATCTCCTGATCCCATTTCATCTTCAGTTAAGTTCTCCTTCCTTCCCTTTTGTTGTTTGTACTGGCTAGGCCTTAGGTAGACACTGGTTCCTTCATCTTGTGCATGGAACCGGTTGTCTTTTCGCCTGTTCCCTAGCTGTGGGGCTATTGATGCACTGGTGGATCGCATGCAGGGATTGTCTTTGGAGGTGCCGGACCTCCGTAATTCGGTTGCACGGTGTCAGAGATCTCTGGCGTCTGGTGCTGCAGGTCAGCCTTGAACCAAAGGTCGCTCTCCCAGATAGGTTTTCTGGGGGAAGTGAAAACTTTATTTGGTTCAGGAAGTCTTGAAAATTATATTTTCGTCTGTGTCCGATTTCATCTGGAGACGAAAATCAAAGAGTGGGGATTATCATTTCTCTGCTAAAAGGTGATGCTCAGTCCTGGGCTTTTTCTCTGCCGATCAGTTTGCAGTCCCTCCGATTGGTAGACAAATTTTTTAGAGCCCTGGGCCTGATTTATGATGACCCAGACCAGGGTCTCTCTGGCCGAATCTAAGCTACGTAGCTTGTGTCAGGGAAAACATACGGCTGAGTCATATTGTGCTGAATTTAGAAGATGGGTGACTGACTCAGAGTGGAATGACTCTGCACTCCGTAGTCAGTTCTGTCAGGGGCTGTCTGAGAAACTAAAAGACGCCCTTGCGTTTCATGAAAATTCAGATTCTTTGGAGGCGGCCATGGCTCTAGCCATAAGGATTCATAGACGTCTGAGGGAGAGGTGCAAGGTTCCCCTCAGGCAGGAGGCACTGTCATTTGGGGAATCTGTCCCTCTTGCCCTTCGGGGTACAGTGACACTTGAACCAGGGGCTATGGAGGAACCTATGCAGTTAGGTCAGGTCTCTTCTTGCCTTGGTAATAGTAACTCTAGAGTGCAGAGAAGACTGTGTTATTTCTGTGGTAAAGAAGGACATTTCGTTAATGTGTGTCCTTTTATTAAGCCTTTAAAGTGGTAACTAAAAACAAAATGGAGGTTCTTTCAAAAGAAAAACAAGTTCCCTTACTCTTTGTAGCGTGAATGACGAGTCAGAACAGGTATATTTGTATTCTACCTGCAGTACCCGATTCCTCCTGCCTGCCATGATGGCGCTAGACTCTGAAAGGATTGAATTAGAAGTATTTGTTGACAGTGGTGCAATGGTTAATCTTGTGGATTATCAATTTGTTCAGAGTCATGGTTTTAGAACTAGTGCATTAAGCAAAGATATATCAGTGTTTGCTATAGATTTTGCTCCTCTTTCGCAAAAAAGTCTAATTCATATTGTTCAGGATATTTATTTGAGGGTGGGTGATTCTCATGTTGAGTCCATTTCTTGTTTTGTTCTTAAAGGTTTGCCTGCTCCGCTGGTGCCTGGTTTACCATGGTTGATCAAACATAACCCCACCATTGATTGGCAAACTAGACAAATCAGTAATTGGAGTGATTTTTGTTTGGACAACTGTCTCGGCGCATCTATTTCTGGGGTATCCACTAAGGTGTTACCTCCGTTTCTTTCAGATTTTTCAGGACGTATTCGCGGAGGGTGGAGATCAGGAGTTGCCCCCACACCAAGAGTATGATTGTTCGATCAATATTATTCCCAGAGCTAAATTGCCAAAATCTTGGTTATATAATCTTTCCCAACCTGAAAGAGTAGCTATGCGGGAGTATATTGCCGAGAGTTTGACAAAAGGACATATTAGACCTAAATCACCTATGGCAGCGGGCTTCTTTTTTGTAAAAAAAAAAAAAGACGGGTCCCTGAGACCGTGCCTATATTTCCGGGAACTGAATCTCATTACTGTCCGTGACCCTTATCCCCTTCCCTTGATTCCCGATCTATTTGATCAGATTGTCGATGCCAAGGCGTTTTCTAAGTTGGATTTAAGAGGAGATTATAATCTGATAAGAATCAGGGAAGGGGATGATCAGAAAACGGCCTTCAATACCCCTGAGGGTCACTTCAAGAACCTTGTTATGCCCTTTGGTTTAACTAATGCCCCGGCAGTCTTCCAGCACTTTATCAATGACATTTTTCATCATTTGGTGGGGAGGTTTATCGTTATTTACCTCGATGACATACTGATTTACTCAACCGATATGGAGACTCATCAGGATAATTTAAGACAAGTATTATTGATCCTTTGGGAGAATAAATTGTATGCTAAGTTGGAAAAATGTGTGTTTGCTGTTCAGGAGCTGCAGTTTCTGGGTTACTTACTTTCTGCCTCAGGTTTTCGCATGGATCCCGAAAAGGTCCATGCGGTACTAGAATGGGACCGGCTGGAGAATCAGAAAGCTCTGATGCGGTTTTTAGGATTTACTAATTACTACAGGAAGTTCATCCTGAATTATTCCACTATTGTCAAATCTTTGAACGACATGACTAGGAGGAGCGCTGACTTCTCTCTCTGGTCAGAAGAGGCATTACAGGCTATTTATGCAATTAAGGAATGTTTTGCTTCCGCTCCCATTCTGATGCAACCCGATGTGTCTCAAACCTTCATTGTGGAGATGAACGCTTGAGAATTGGGAGTCAGAGCAGTTTGGTCACAGGGTCCCTCTCCTAGCAAATGGCGTCTGTGTGCTTTTTTGTCTAAGAAACTCTCTGCCGCCAAAAGAAATTATGATGTTGGAAATAGAGAGTTGTTGGCCATCAAATTGGCCTTTGAGGAATGGCGTCATTGGCTAGAAGGAGCGATTCATCCGATTATGGTAATTACTGACCATAAGAATCTGGCTTACCTGCAATCAGCAAAGCGTCTGAACCCTAGGCAGGCCAGATGGTCATTGTTCTTTACCAGGTTTAATTTTGTGGTCACTTATCGTCCTGGGATCAAAAACGTCAAAGCAGATGCTCTGTCACGTAACTTTCCTGGGGGGGAGATTCGGAGGATCCCGCTCTGATTTTGGCTGATGGGGTGGTGGTATCCGCTCTTTATCCCGAGCTGGCGGCGGAAGTGTTGGGGGCTCAAGGTGAGGCACCTGATTCCTGTCCTCCAGGGAAGTTGTTTGTTCCTTCAGAACTGCGACACACAGTGTTCAAGGAACATCATGATACAGTGTTCAAGGAACACCCTGGAAGTAGATCCACTGTGGATCTTATTTCCTGAAGATTCTGGTGGCCAGGTTTGCGTAAATCTGTAGAGGGCTATGTAGCAGCTTGTGAGACCTGTGCACGTGCTAAGGTGGCTCACACTCGGCCATCAGGATCTCTTCTTCCTTTGTTCATTACATCTTGTCCTTGGATGCATTTGTCCATGGACTTCATCACTGATTTACCAAGTTCCTCTGGGAAAACTGATTTTGGTGGTGGTGGTGGACCGCTTCAGTAAGATGGCTCACTTTGTACCATTATCAGGTTCACCCAATACTAAAACTCTCGCTCAGGTGTTTATTGATAACATCGTGAAATTACACGGCATCCCCTCTGATGTGGTGTCTGATAGGGGGATGCAATTTGTCTCCAGGTTTTGGAAGGCGTTTTGTACTGGATATTCAGTTGTCTTTCTCTTTGGCTTTCCATCCTCAGTCGAATGGACAAACTGAGCGCACTAACCTGAACCTGGAGACTTATTTGAGGTATTTTGTTGCTGAGCATCAGGAAGAATTGTCCTCGTTTTTCTCCTTGGCTGAGTTTGCCTTGAATAACCGTAGACAGGAGTCAACTGATAAGTCACCATTTTTTGGCGCATATGGTTTTCCCCCTCAGTTTAGTACTTTTTCTGGGACTGAATCTTCTTGTATACCTGAAGAGTAGAGATTCTCTTCTTCGTTGTCTTCTATCTGGCGGAAGATTCAGGTTAATTTGAAAAAGATGGGCGAAAGATATAAACGGATGGCTGACAAGAGACGTATGACTGGTCCGGACCTGTGTGTGGGTGATTTGGTGTGGTTGTCCACTAAGAACATTAATTTGAAAGTACCCTCTTGGAAGTTGGGCCCAAGATTTATTGGTCCTTACAAAATCTCGGCCATTAATAATCCGGTGGCATTTCGTCTGAAACTTCTGCAGGCCTGGAACATCCATAATGTGTTTCACAGGTCCTTGTTGAAGTAGTATGATGAACCTGCTGAACCATATCCTTTGCCTCCTCCTCCTGTCTTGGTAGATGGTAATCTAGAGTTTCAGATCTCCAAAATACTCAACTCGCGTGTTCTTCGGGGTTCCCTTCAGTATCTGGGGCATTGGAGGGGATACGGTCCTGAGGAAAGGATGTGGGTTCCGGCACACCCAGATAAATTTTGTCCTGGGTACCCGGAGGTCACCCGTGGGAGGGGGGGGGGGTACTGTCACACCCTGACCTGTGAGAGATCTGAGAAGATCTGTCAGACTTGCTGCACGTGCATCTGTCTGACAGATTGCCTTGTTGTGGCTTTGGACAGGATCCCACCCCCTCTCAGGTTCTGCTCATTAGTTAGTTAGTGATGCTATTTATACCTGCCTCTCACTATAGCCCTTGTGGTTTATAGTTTCTCCTGGAGATCTCTGCTGGTGTTTGTTGGATCTCCTGCTCCCAGTTCGTCTTCAGTTAGGTTCTCCGTCCTTCCCTTCTGTTGTTTGTACTGGCTAGGCCTTAGGTAGACGCTGGTTCCTTCATCTTGTGCAAGGAACCGGTTGTCTTTTCGCCTGTTCCCTAGCTGTGGGGCCTAGCCTGCTGTTTTGTTTTGTTGTGTTTGGTTTGCTTCCTTTCCCTCACCTACCGTGACAGGAATCTAGGTATCATAGATGACTGTTTTTCTTGTGCTCTGGCAGCAGTCACAGTTTCAAAGCGCCCAGGGCCACGGCCTCTGCGTGCACCATCAGCATCACGGCCACTTCCCCGTCCCTTACTGCTTGCCTTCTTCATTTTAAATGTGATATATGCTTAAAAGTCTGTCACATGTATAATAGCGTAGGATTTTAAAATGTGTATGTGCAAAACGTAAAAAATTTAAAAAGGTATTTGGGATGTGGAAACGTCACACAAGAGATATCCCGCAGATAATGTCAATGCTGTCACCAGCGGCTATTAAAAAATTACAGGGAATGTCACAGGTATTTGGGATGAGGAAACGTTATACAGGAGATGTACCACCGGTAATGTCACTGTCCAAAGCGTCTATGTAAAAAGTACACTGTATGTCACAGATAACATTTTTAGACGCACACGTTACACTGGAGATGTGGCACTGGTAATGTCACTGTCAGAAGCGGACACCGTCTATTGAAAAAGTACACTGGATGTCACTGATATTTTAGGGGTGCGCACACTTTACACAGGAGATGTGGTGCAGTTAATTTCACTGTCCGTAGCGGCCTATTAGACGCTATTTAGTGCAGGATGCGCTAAAAATATATATTGCTGCTGTCACACACAATAGTCCTTAAAAGGACTTTTGGGTCTCTGAAAAGTTTTTGTAATAATAATCTTCCAATATCACTCCCTACACTGTCTTTCCCTTCCTATGCACAGCTCTCCCTGACTAACACTGAACCGAACACGTGTCATCAGGTGCTTTATAGCACCCAATGACACGTTCCGGCCAGCCAATCACTGTAATGCCAGTAGCCAACATGGCTACGGCATAACAGTGAAGGGCAGTACTTACCTGCACGTTTATTGGCTGCGTAGAAGCCAAGAAACATGCCGGGAGGAGACTCTAGCATTGCGCTCGAGCACATGCGGTACTCAACCAAGTACCGCCATGTGCCAAGCATCGAGATGCTCGAGCCGAACAGGTGTTCAGCCGAGCATGCTCGATCATCACTACGGGCGAGGTGAATCTTCTAAGCTTCTCTTCCGGTAGAATAGATCACAAGACTAGTTTGTGGCACTGGTGTAGCAGAAAAACACGCTACAGTGTTAGGGGTTGAGCAGCTCCCCCAGATTTGCCACTATATTTCTGTGTTTTTGTCTTGTTTTATATGTAGTGTATGTGCCTTTACCTGGCATTTAAACACTCTCCTTTGCACCTGGTAGCCTCCATCACATGGTCTGGTATGGGTGTGGCTTACAGTCTGGCTTTGTTCACATTGCACTAGTTGTCCTGCTAGGCGGTTGTGTGGAAGCTTGGCTGTGAGACGGATTACATCACCTTCAGACCATGTTCACACCATAGGTAGCGTAGTGATAGGACCCCTTGCTATGCTGAGAGCCGTGACGTGGTGCATGTGGGCTCCGATATCTTCCTGACAGGAATATATTGGCGAAAGTCTCAGCTTTTAATATCTGCATTTATGACTAGCCAGTATAGTCAGTGGCATATCCGTTTGGTGCATTTCTTCTGTGATTTATGATTATATTTTCATCCGCACAATGCTCCATTTTTGTGTAGGATGCCTTTGTGGTGCATGTGGACCGCGCCGACATCCTCCACCGTATGCAAAATATTTTTTGCTGGGGATAGTCGTTTGCTGCGGTCCACATGCGGTGGGACTGCTCCCCCAATGAAAAACACGCTACAGTGTTAGGGGTTGAGCAGCTCCCCCAGATTTGCCACTATATTTCTGTGTTTTTGTCTTGTTTTATATGTAGTGTATGTGCCTTTACCTGGCATTTAAACACTCTCCTTTGCACCTGGTAGCCTCCATCACATGGTCTGGTATGGGTGTGGCTTACAGTCTGGCTTTGTTCACATTGCACTAGTTGTCCTGCTAGGCGGTTGTGTGGAAGCTTGGCTGTGAGACGGATTACATCACCTTCAGACCATGTTCACACCATAGGTAGCGTAGTGATAGGACCCCTTGCTATGCTGAGAGCCGTGACGTGGTGCATGTGGGCTCCGATATCTTCCTGACAGGAATATATTGGCGAAAGTCTCAGCTTTTAATATCTGCATTTATGACTAGCTAGTATAGTCAGTGGCATATCCGTTTGGTGCATTTCTTCTGTGATTTATGATTATATTTTCATCCGCACAATGCTCCATTTTTGTGTAGGATGCCTTTGTGGTGCATGTGGACCGCGCCGACATCCTCCACCGTATGCAAAATATTTTTTGCTGGGGATAGTCGTTTGCTGCGGTCCACATGCGGTGGGACTGCTCCCCCAATGAAAAACACGCTACAGTGTTAGGGGTTGAGCAGCTCCCCCAGATTTGCCACTATATTTCTGTGTTTTTGACTGGTGTAGCAGAGCAGGAGTACAGGTCCAGCAGACTTAGAAAGCTGATATAGCAAAACTGAAGAACAAGTGTAGCAGAGTGAATGACCCAGTGTAGCAGAGCTGTAGGATCAATACAGAAGAGCTGGAGATTGGTTGTAGCAGAGTGGAGTTATCAGGTGTGTAGAAAGATGATGTAAATTATTGAAGCAGAGTTACTGGAGCCTAATGTAGCAGAGTTGATGTAGAAGAATTACTGAAGGCTGGTGTAGTAGAGTTACTGAAGCCTAATGAAGCAGAGTTGATGTATCAGAGTTACTGAAGGCTGGTGTAGCAGAGTTACTGGAGCCTAATGTAGCAAAGTTGATGTATCAGAGTTACTGAAGGCTGGTGTAGCAGAGTAACTGAAGCCTAATGTAGCAGAGTTGATGTAGAAGAATTACTGAAGGCTGGTGTAGTAGAGTTACTGAAGCCTAATGAAGCAGAGTTGATGTATCAGAGTTACTGAAGGCTGGTGTAGCAGAGTTACTGGAGCCTAATGTAGCAAAGTTGATGTATCAGAGTTACTGAAGGCTGGTGTAGCAGAGTAACTGAAGCCTAATGTAGCAGAGTTGATGTAGCAGCATTACTAGAAACTGAATTTGCAGAGTTACTGGAGCCTAATGTAGCAGAGTTGATGTAGCAGAGTTACTAGAAACTGAATTTGCAGAGTTGCTGGAGCCTAGTGTAGCAGGGTTGATGTGGCAGCGTTACTAGAAACTGAATTTGCAGAGTTACTGGAGCCTAATGTAGCAGAGTTACTAGAAACTGAATTTGCTGAGTTGCTGGAGCCCAGTGTAGCAGAGTTACTGAAGGCTGGTGTAGCAGAGTTACTGAAGCCTAATGTAACAGAGTTGATATAGCAGGGTTACTGGAGACTGATGCGTCAGAATTACTGTTACTGGAGCCCAGTGTAGCACAGTTGGTGTAGCAGAGTTACTGGAGGCTAGTGTAGCACAGTTGATGTAGCAGAGTTACTGGAGAACAGTGTAGCACAGTTGATATAGCAGAGTATCTGGTGGCCAGTGTAGCAGAGTTCATGGTGATTGGAGAAACATATTTGGAATCAAGAAGGCAGGAATGTATGATACCAACCTGTAGTGTCCCACTGCCTGAGGCTGGTCAGGGGAGGGGAACAAGACAGCAGACTTTGCTGGATCCTGGTGTCATAAATATATTTTGCCCATTTTCTTGACCAATTCCTTTAATTGGCCCATCTTAAGACCATACAGTACATGGAGTTCCCAGTGTGTTTATGTCACAATGTCACCCATCCAAGGTCAGTAACCCCAGGAGTTTTTGATGCTGCTGTTTGTAGAAGGATGGGTGGTGTGATATTTGGATTCCCATCAAGTGGTGCTAATTGCAACAGAGCCAAAAAGCAATGATCTCGAGGTGGGGCCTATGTCTCGGGTGGGTGTAGGTGACTGACAGTCAATTGGGGTAATTTATCAAACTGGTGTAAAGTAGAACTGGATTCGTTTCCCATAGCAACCAATCCGTGAAAGCTGTGAAAAAAGAAAGGAGGAATCTGGTTGCTATCGGCAACTAAGTCAGTTCTACTTTACACCAGTTTGATAAATCTCCCCCAATATGTATGTATATCTTTTCTATACTCAGACCTGCCTGATGAAGTTCCTGGATGCCAGCCATACAGTCCATTACACATTTATATTCCTAGCTCTCTGAAGCCACGTTTAGTGCCGATTATTTATACCTATGCCGGAGTCGTCTGTCAAGAATAAATATGTCTCCACCTATTTACTTTTTAAATAATAAAAACTAATGGGCAGAATTGTGCAGTCTATCGAGTGTCTTTATTTACTGGAAAGCAGCTAGCGCTTTATCATTACTGTATAAAATGTGACATTCTTCTAGAGGGAACGCTCTCAGGGCTTCGATGCTCCGCTCTATACTCTGCCAGCTTAATGCAGAAAACTGTCAATTGATTGACAAAAGCGACTGCGGAAAAGGGAACAAAAGTATTCATGGAGCAATTAGGTAAGATGTTTACTGTTGAGGATACGAACAGTGGGTGTAGAGGCGGCTGACTTGAAGAATAGTCACATGGTAAACAGAGAGACATGAACAGACTCATAATAAAAAATGACCTGTTATATTGGAAGCCCGTGCGCACCTCTATCCCGCTCTCCAGGGCGTCTATGGGTGATGCTCCACTCACCCTTCTTCTCTTGCTCTGCTGGACCCACCAACATTCTTCTGCTTTCTTGTGGAGGGTCTGGCTCCTGGAGTCACCTGTTTCTTTTGCCTAGCAGCCTAGTTGTTGATGGTAAGGTCTCTCCCCGCTGCCCTTAGGTTGCACACACAGACTCCTTCTGGCTTTTAAAGAAGGTCATCTTTTGGTACTGAAGACACCTTACCCTATGGGAGGGTGAGTGCCTGAGCAATGGTTTCCAAGCTTTATACCGTCCTGTAAAAATTTGCTGTTTCTGTTGTCCACCTGTTTACTGGATTCTGACCCTTTCTTGTCTGCCCTGATCTTGAACTGCTCATCGTATTGCTCATGTCTGCCTGCTATGACCTCGGCTTGTCCCTGACTATGGTTTTACCTGATACCTTGGTGTCTCTGATCCACGTGTATCAGCTGTCAATCCAGGAGGTAGTGGCCTGGTGGTTCCCCTGTAGCAAAGTGAATACCAGAGGACTTACAGGATATCACCCTTAGGAGTGCCAAATATGTTGGTTGACTCAGTGGTTCCACACCCACTGCCGTAACATTACCATGCATTTTCAAGAACGCCACCTGACTGGGTTAATGTGCTGGTTGAAGTCAGAGTTCAATAAATCTTCTGTTTTCATAGGTAATGGGCCATATAGCTTGAATGATAGGGTCTCTGTTCAGGTTGTGTGGTGCTGGATGGTGGCTGTTGTTGTGATGCTGTGCCTGTGGGTTGGTGGAGCTCAGTGCCTTGGGTGTTGTGCTGTTGGGTCTTGCCACCTGCAGGAAGTCCATCTACAGTCGTGGCCAAAAGTTTTGAGAATGACACAAATATTAGTTTTCACAAAGTTTGCTGCTAAACTGCTTTTAGATCTTTGTTTCAGTTGTTTCTGTGATGTAGTGAAATATAATTACACGCACTTCATACGTTTCAAAGGCTTTTATCGACAATTACATGACATTTATGCAAAGAGTCAGTATTTGCAGTGTTGGCCCTTCTTTTTCAGGACTGGGCATGCTCTCAATCAACTTCTGGGCCATTTCCTGACTGATAGCAACCCATTCTTTCATAATCACTTCTTGGAGTTTGTCAGAATTAGTGGGTTTTTGTTTGTCCACCCGCCTCTTGAGGATTGACCACAAGTTCTCAATGGGATTAAGATCTGGGGAGTTTCCAGGCCATGGACCCAAAATGTCAACGTTTTGGTCCCCGAGCCACTTAGTTATCACTTTTGCCTTATGGCACGGTGCTCCATCGTGCTGGAAAATGCATTGTTCTTCACCAAACTGTTGTTGGATTGTTGGAAGAAGTTGCTGTTGGAGGGTGTTTTGGTACCATTCTTTATTCATGGCTGTGTTTTTGGGCAAAATTGTGAGTGAACCCACTCCCTTGGATGAGAAGCAACCCCACACATGAATGGTCTCAGGATGCTTTACTGTTGGCATGACACAGGACTGATGGTAGCGCTCACCTTTTCTTCTCCGGACAAGCCTTTTTCCTGATGCCCCAAACAATCGGAAAGAGGCTTCATCGGAGAATATGACTTTGCCCCAGTCCTCAGCAGTCCATTCACCATATTTTCTGCAGAAGATCAATCTGTCCCTGATGGGTTTTTTTGGAGAGAAGTGGCTTCTTTGCTGCCCTTTTTGACACCAGGCCATCTTCCAAAAGTCTTCGCCTCACTGTGCGTGCAGATGCGCTCACACCTGCCTGCTGCCATTCCTGAGCAAGCTCTGCACTGGTGGCACTCCGATCCCGCAGCTGAATCCTCTTTAGGAGACGATCCTGGCGCTTGCTGGACTTTCTTGAACGCCCTGAAGCCTTCTTAACAAGAATTGAACCTCTATCCTTGAAGTTCTTGATGATCCTATAAATTGTTGATTGAGGTGCAATCTTAGTAGCCACAATATCCTTGCCTGTAAAGCCATTTTTATGCAACGCAATGATGGCTGCACGCGTTTCTTTGCAGGTCACCTCGGTTAACAATGGAAGAACAATGATTTCAAGCATCACCCTCCTTTTAACAGGTCAAATCTGCCATTTTAACCCAATCAGCCTGACATCATGATCTCCAGCCTTGTGCTCGTCAACATTCTCACCTGAGTTAACAAGACGATTACTGAAATGATCTCAGCAGGTCCTTTAATGACAGCAATGAAATGCAGTGGAAAGGTTTTCTTGGGATTAAGTTATTTTTCATGACAAAAAAGGACTATGCAATTCATCTGATCACTCTTCATAGCATTCTGGAGTATATGCAAATTGCTATTATAGAAACTTAAGCAGCAACTTTTCCAATTTCCTATATTTATGTAATTCTCAAAACTTTTGCCCACGACTGTAAAGGGACTCTCTGAAATATTGTTCATCATTTAAGTGTTGAGTTACTACCTTTAAGAAGTTCTGAATTGATTTGGAGCTAGTAGGGGAGGAAAAGTAGCCAAGAGTTCAATGGGCTTATATAGAAAGGGGGAGGGGGGGAATGATTGCTCCCATCTCTTTTGCTCATTGTTGACAAGACTCCTTGTTGACAAGACATTGTTATCAAACAGTAGGGTCAGAAATTGGTGCAAGGGTCATAGAAAGAGTATGGAGATGGAGACAAAGACCAGACGCTCTTGCTTTGGATGGCAAAACTTGCCGGCACAATGGGGGTCCATTTTGATCTTTGCAGTGGGACCCCTAATGTAACTATTTTGCCCAGTTCTAGTGTTGCATCTTGCTAAGTGGCCAGAGCTTCTGCTGACAACTGTGTCCAGGTGCAACTCTCTTTTTTTTTTCTACTGTGCTCTCTTCTGTCTTCCACTGTGGTTGATGACCTGCATCCCTCCCTGTACAGTGGCAATGGGTTCCCAGGGCTACCAGTAGTCAAAGATGGCATTGTTGGACCCTGTTACATCATCTGAATGGGCCTCCTATGTCTCTGGGGTCCATTGTAGGAGCTGTTGCCACTAAGGCTATAGCAAAACCTATGGTTTGGTGCATTGCATTGAAGGTCCACACACACTATAGGGCCTGGCAATATGCCTTATGGCTATGCTTTGGCAAGAATGGGCTACTCCTTTACTGGTTCCTTGTATAATAATATTAGCACAAAATTCAGACCCCATAATTTAGACCCATAGAACCCGAAACTGAGACTTCATATCAGACCCCGATCAGATACGGGCCGAACTGAAATGGTATATAAGCTCCTCTAGCCTCCTACGATAATTTTTAGTAAAACTTTTTATCTCTTTTTGTTTATTTGAATTTTTTATTTTTCCTCTCCCCTCCCCAAGCTCTGGAACACTGTGTGGAGGTCGATAGGCCGCTGCTGCAGGTCACTGAGGTGGTTGATGGTTCCCTCCTGGTGGTTGTGCTGGGGCCTTGACCCGAAGTGGTTGGGGTTTGGGGTAAGGTCGTTCTGGTTTCCGGGCCTCGCTGTATTCATCTGCAATCCTGGCTGCCTCTTGCAAGGTGAGAGGGTTAGTGTCCATCACCCACTCCTTTACATCAGGCTGGAGCCACATGAAGAATTGTTCAAGTAGTACCAATTGTAACAAGTCCTCCAGGGTGGTAGCCTGACAGCCATTCACCCAGTGGGTGGCTGCCCTATGCAACTGGCAAGCCCACTCTGCGTACGAGTCCGACTCTGCTTTCCTGGAATTTCTAAATTTCCTCCGGTACGCCTCTGGGGTTTCTACGTACCTGGCCAGGAGAGCCTCTTTTACTCGCTCATAGCTACTTAGGTCCTGATGATGGATGGCTCTGAAGACATCAGCTGTTTTGCCAGACAGTTTTCCAGCCAAAATTGGAACCCATTCCCCCTCTGCTACCTTGTGCAGGGCACATTGTCTCTCGAAATCAGCCAAATATCCATTGATTTCGTTTGTGTGCTTTTTAAATGCTTTAAACGCGCTGAAAGGAATTTTCCACGTTTCGGGATTATCACGGGAACTGTTCTGTACAACCGCTGTAGTTCTCTGTGCCTCCACTAGACGGATTTGTAATTCCCTTTGTTTGTTCGCATTTTCATTCGCACTATCAATGATGCGAAAGATAATCTCAGGTGAAGGGTTTGGCTCGAACAGCATTAGCCATTCCCTTATTTCTCTGTCCACTTCGCTTTCCTCTGTACGAACAGCTGGGGTTGCCGCGACCAAGTGCTCCTTTAGCTCGCTGATGATGAGACGCTTAGCTTTATTGCTGGCACTGCCCCTATGTACTTCCAGTATTTCTTTCAAAGTATTGGGCTTCAGTTGGGTGTAGCAGCCTTCCATGCATGCTGCTCTGGTTCCCGCCTGGAATTATGGATCCATGGAAAAGGGACAATCCCACTGCTGCCACCAAATGAGACGGTCTGACCAACTCTCACCGTCACGGGTTCCCCTTTTCTTCAGCCGGACCGCAATTAAGCCATACAGGCAGACTAGTATAACCCCCACACATGGGCCGAGGATTAATGCTGGGTAAAACAAGTCTGAGTTTATTGGCACACACGCATCCAGTTATACAGTGCACAGAACACCTCCCCTACAGCCTGGGAGATGATTGAGTTGCAAACTAAGCCAACCCCCAACTTCCCCAGGACAGAACAATACAGTATTATAAAACACTCCTTTGATGTGATTTTCCTGAATAGAAGCAGGGTTCTTGGCATTCCAGGGGGAGGGGGGTCTCCGCTCGGGGACCGAACAAACAGCCTTTTAGTAATCACATAAATATGCTGGTTTAATTACATTTAACAATACAAAAAAAAAGTAAATTCCAACCATGTGGAAACTGAAAATGCATAAACGGACAATTGAGTTTTGACACTCAATTTCAACTTAACACACACAGGTAGATTGCTGCTATACCTTGTGCCTTGTAGTAATCACAGAAATATGCTGGTTTGATTGAATTTAACAATTCCCCCAAAAAATGTAAATTCCAACTGTGTGGAAACTGAAATACGTAAACGAACGACTGAGGCTTGATGCTCAATTTCAACCTGACCTCAGATAATAACCAGAAATTCAGACCCCATAAAACAGATCCCATATCCTAAAATAAAGACACCAATATTCAGCACGGAAACCATACTCCAGGCCAGACCCCAGTATTCACACGCCCGACCGTATCACAAACCAGATCACAATATTCTACCTTCATAATTTAAACAGCCTCTGTCAGCATGATCAACCCTATTAAACCAGGCTTATTACTTTGCTGGGTTGATCATGCTGATTAAAACAATATATTTATTGCATCATTCAGGGTTGGTCAGTTATATGTGAACTTTAATCTTTATTCAAATTCGGCAGTGGGAGCACTAAGGGGCGGGCTGTAGATCCTCAGGCACTGCTACAGCTCAGGGCTTGATGAAGCGCGATATTTGTGAAACACGTCCCCCTGAGGACACCATGGAGTTTTTTATTTATTTAAATAAAAGTTATGTTTTATTTTAAATTCTAAGCCGCTGGATCTATTGAAAATTTGTTACTGAAGTCTCTCATGACCCCAGATCCATGGGATTCATCCGTACTACGCCCCCAGTGCTCACTACACTACACTTTGATTGACAGTGCTAGACATCACGTCTAGGGCTATCTTCTGGCTTCTGCGTTGTTGTGCACAAACTCGATGTCTGCAATCTCTATCTGTTGCTGTTTGCCGAGCGCAGGTGCCAACAATTTCATTCCTCTCTATCTTGTTAAAGTCTCTTCCGGTACAATCTATGGCAGGCAATAGTAGTCTTGCAATAATGGCTGCAGTGTCCACTGAGGGATATAGGGTTTTAAAAGCATGTCTTGGCTAGGAAGTGTGAAGGATGTGTTAAGAGCGTGCCTCACAGCAGTAAAGTCTTAGCAGTTTTGGTAGCAGCCTAGTAGGTTACCTTACTGGCTCCAATGCTCGGCCATGCAGATTCCAAGTTCTCCAGTTCTCTCCTTTATCTTTCTCTTTATCTCCTTCTGAAGATCATGCAGAGATTGGTTAGTCTCTGTAGCTTTTTGGGCCTGAGAAGAGGGAGCACACAGACTTTGCCTCATTTCTCTTTGTGAACTCTCACTTTCCTTTCTGAGCCAGGATTGTTAACCCTGGCTGTGCCATCTATAGATAGCGATTCTGGGTGCATTATATTATATAACAATATATGACATAGCAATACAATATATTAAATAATAAACAATTCGCAGATACCCGCTTCTCTGGGGTACTGCACATTTAGGGTCCATTCACATGTCCGCAAGTGTTTTGCGGTCCACAAATTGCGGATCTGCAAAACACGGACACCGGCCATGTGCGTTCCGCATTTTGTGGACCGCACATGGCCGGCACTTTAATAGAAATGCCTTTTTTTGTCCATGTCTACGGACAAGAATAGGACATGTTCTATTTTTTGCGGAACAGAAGTGCGGATGCGGACAGCACATCTTTTCCGACCCCGTTGAAAATGAATGGGTCCAGATCCGTTCTGCAACGTTGCGGAACGGATCCAGGATCCTTTTTGCAGACGTGTAAATGGACCCTTATCGTGCAATTTACAGTATGATATGGAGTGTTTTACTTTGTAAATCCCACGCACTCAGTTTTGGACAGTATACGTATAAATCAGAACCAGTCTGGCACATGAATGTTCTTCACGGACCTTCTCCTACCTCACGCCAGTGAAATCTGATGGCAGCATACAAACAAGATATTTAATGGAAATTAGCGATAAACTTTCCGTCGCCTGCGCTGTTTGTTTGGATGAGTAAGCAGCCGCGCTTCCAAATCTCGTTAGTGCTTATTGTGATTAAAAATTGATAAAGAATGCCCCGGGCTGGAAACACTCAGCATTAGAGTAACGGCCTCCGCAGCACAACCAGCGGTGAAAACAATGTAACCGCACTGTGCGTCGAGCTGCGGTATTGTATCTAGTGAGCCACACTGCACACACATAGCAACATCAGCCGCCATCACACCATCTGTATCACCACTAACGCTAAGGCTGGGGACGTCTCGTCTATTTTTTTATTCGATTTTTTTTCTCCAAACACAAAGTACAGCAACAGATTATTGGATTATTGTTCTTAAAGGGGTTGTCCAATCAAGAGGTGTAACATAAAGGTTCTGGACCTCAAAACCAAATCTGTAAGAAGGACCCCACCTACTATGTGCGGGGTCACTGCCAGCTCTGAACCTCCTGTTGTCATACCGCTGGTCCAGTGTTATGTAAATAAAGATTGTGCATTGTAAAATATTTCTATCTATCTATCTATCTATCGATCTATCTCATATCTATCTATCTATATTAACTGTCTATCTGTCATCTATCTATCTATCTATCTATCTATCTATCTGTCTGTCTGTCTATCTGTCTGTCTATCTCATGTCTGTTAATTTCTTTCTTTCTATCCAATCTATCCATCTAATATCTATTATCTATCTATATGTCTATATATGTGTCTCTCTTTCTTCTCTATGAAATCAGCTTTTCCAGTTACAAGAAAATAAATCTCCAGTACCGGAGACTGATGCAGCAGAGTAATAAACCAGAGATTGTGGCGTGGACTTCCAGCTTGCAGATCTCTTTGCCGTCAGGGATTGTAGATAAAGAATTGCGATTCTGCACCTGTGTAAATATTACAATAAATGATGTAGTGTGCCCGGCAGACGGCTGACACGCTGATGCATGCTGGCACCGTGGCCCATGTGGACACATCAGAAGAAGCTATTTATAGTCCGTCATAAGTTCCACAGAGTTAGTGCAAGGACATTGTCATCATGACATCAGTGTGATAAAGAGACAATGTCACCTTCATGGCCAACACATAAAGGAAGACCAGCTGAAGCTTCAGTGTGTCCGGGCACCGTCCTACAGCAACTAGTGCCTATCTACCATGACTATCTCATATCTATCTATCTATCTATCTATCTATCTATCCCATATCTATATATCTATTTATATAGCTACCTATTATCTATCTATAGAAAAAAAGCAGCACACAATAAGCAGGGCCGGTGCAAGGATTTTTGTCAACACAAGCGAATCTACATTTTGGCACCCCCCCCCCCCCCCCATCATTTCACATTTCTGCCCCTGATGATTCATATCCATTTCTCCCCACCCCCCCATCATTTCACATTTCTGCCCCTGATGATTCATATCCATTTCTCCCCCCCCCCATCATTTCACATTTCTGCCCCTGATGATTCATATACATTTCTTCCCCCCACATCATTTCACATTTCTGCCCCTCATGATTCATATCCCCCCCCATGTGCCAATATCATAGTGCCATCCTCTCCCCCTGCCCCCTAATGTGCCAGTATCAAGTGCCTCTCTCCTCCCCCCTCCATGTGCCCCTACCCCCCTACCCCATGGCAGTAAAGTAACAGTCCGGTATTTGAAAAAAATAAAATAAAAACTTTTATACTTACCTCCATGTCAGCCTCTTCCTCTTCCTGTGTTCCCACCAGGCTCTAGTGTTGAAGATTTGGTGCTCGTGTTCCAGTTTAGCCTGTCTTTCAGAAAAGTTTGTGATGGGATTCAAACCCATGACCTTCTGTATCAGAGGCAAAGCACTTACCCACACAGCTATGACAGCTGCACAGACAGCTACTTAAAAAATAAATAAATATAAAGACTTCTACTGTAGAGAACTTTGATACCTAGTGTACAACCATACACATGACAGTTGCCCCAACACACCCAGCTCTGCTACATCCATACACAGTGTGCTGGGGCAGCTGTCATGTGTATGTACACTAGGTATCAAAGTTATCTACAGTAGAAGTCTTATATATATGTGTATATATATATATATATATATATAATATATATATATATATTTTTGTAATTGGCTATACAGCTGTCATAGCTGTGGGGGTAAATGCCTTGCCTCTGATGTGAAAGGTTGAGAGTTCGAATCCCAGGAGAAACTTTTCTGAAAGACATGCTAAATGAGATTTAAATACACCAGGGTCTCGTAGCTCCGAGTGTGTGTGCTGCCGCTCTGTGACTGAGACAGTGAGTGTGAGGGTGAGGTTCGGCCGGGCTGCTTAGCAAACAGGCTCAGCGAGGTAAATGTAAGTTAATTGTTTTCCGCCCCGGCGCTGCCCCCCCTTTTCTGTGCCCTCAAGCAGCCGCTTGGGCTGCCTTATGATAGAGCCGGCCCTGACAATAAGTACGGGTGCAAATCCTCCTAGGGACCTGAGACCAAGATCCCAAGTGTATAGAGCAAAGAAAAAAGGCAGCACTCCAAATTGTGATAAAAAATGTGGACGGTTTATTCACCCATCTAGCAGCAACGTTTCAGCTCTCTCTTTGGAGCCTTTGTCCAGCTATCTATCCACCACCGTGCCCACGTCTTCTACCTTTGTCATGTCGCCTCTCATATCTTCCTTCTTGTGTAGTGTCAGTAATCCTCAGGATGGGTTGGGGAGTTGGAATTTCGGCCTAATTCTTGCTCGTATTGAGAACTTTTAATGGGCGCTAATGTTTTTTTTTTTTTTTATGATCTTTAGTGATTTCCACAGTTTTCTTCTAAGAATCTCCAAAGAGAAATTTTTATGATGAGTAGTGTTGGGCGCGAATATTCGAATAGCGAATATTAATCACGAATATCGGCACTTCGAGAATTTGCTAATATTTAGACTATAGTGATATATATTTGTAATTTTAAATATTTGCTTTTTTTTTTTTTTACATCAGTGACCTCCCTTCTTGCTTGTGGGCCAATGAGAAGGCTGCAATGTCTCTGTCTGAGCTTAGCACCATCCCTAGCAACCAATAGGAAAGCTGCCTACCCCTTACTATATAAGAACCCCCCCAGCAGCCCTTGTATGCAGTACATTGCAGATCTGAGAGAGAGAGCAGTGTCATTGCTGTGCTCTGTGCTTTCCTGTGTCATTACATTAGATAGTTAGTTAGTTAGTTAGTTAGCTTATATATATAATACAGATAGTTAGTGGGAGATAGTGATATAGTCAGCTGTCCATATATACATACAGACATAGAGCTGTGATGTCACAACAATACTTAGTGCACCAATCACTAATAAGTAGTCAGACCTGTTAAAATGTGAAGTTGAACGTATTGCGCCAAAATATTCACATCATTAATTGCCGATTTGCGCAATCGCGAATATATTGGAGCACTCTATCTGTATATAAAGCTATTGTATTGTTTTGCCGGCCAACCATTTTCTCCAGTCTCAGGAAACTTCTAGCAGCTTGAAAAATTCAGCTATAGTGACCCACGCCGGTATTTCATCCGCATTCCGTGAATATTACATTGCCGATTTTTCGAAATCAAGAAAATAATTTTGAATTCGGGAATATATGACGAATATTCTACAAAATATTTGCAAAATATCGAAAATTTGAATATTGCCCCTGCCGCTCATCACTAACGATGAGCTTTTTTTCCCGCATCTTTGAGAAAATAAGATGTCGACTTCATTCATTTATTATAATTACTTGGTAAATTAACATTAAGGAAGGTTTTGAGACCTGGTGTGGGAGAAGAAAGCTCCAGCTCTGACCGGGACCGACGGCTGTGACATCCATTCTCTTCCTTTACGGGAATATTAGACTTCTCTGGAGTACAATGAAAGCCACGTGTGACCATGTAACCTGGGGCCTAGTGAAGACCCAGGGGGGTCGACAACAATCATCCTGCTTCTCCCCCCCCCAGGATCATCTTCTCATAGATGACCACAGAGGCTGCATTACCCTAATCAGCCGGCCACAGGGACGATGATTTATCACGAACATCATTTCATCATTTTTCATGAATCCTTTCAATGACCATGCCCACCAGGGATGTTTTCATCAACCCCTTCACTGACCCTAGTCCTCCAGGGGTTTAATAATTAACCCTTTTTAACTGACCTGGTCTACGAGGTATGTTGTTATTAACCCTTTCACTGTCCTAGTCCATCAGGGATGTTGTCATTAACTCTTTCACTGACCATACCACCAGGAATGTCTTCATTAACCCCTTTCACTGACCAAAGTCACCAGAGATGTTATTACTAAGCCCTTTACTGATCTAGCCTACCAGGGATGTTATCATTAACCCCTTCAGGCAGGCAGCCACCAGTTACCTTTAACCCTTCACTGACCTAGTCCACACTGGATGTTATCATTATTCCTTTCACTGGCTTAGTCCACCAGGTATACTATCATTACACCTTTCATTGCCATAGTCCACTAGAGAAATTATCATGAGCCTTTTTACTGATCTAGCCCATCATTGATGTTAACCTTAACCCTTCAATTTTGTAGCCCACCAGGCATGTTATTGTTAACCCCTAACCTAGCCCACCAGGGATGTTTTCCTTGACACCTTCACGGACCTAGCCCACTAGGAATCTAATTGTTAACTGCCTTCATCGACTTGGTCAACCAGGAATAGTACCATTAGCTCTTTAATGTCCTGCTCCACCATGAATATTGTCATTCAGTTTTTCACTGGCTTAGCTGAGTAGGGCTATTATCATTAACCTTTTCACTGCCCTAGCCCATCAGGGACAATATCAATAACCAGTTAATTGCCATAGATGAACAGCAATGTTACAATTAATCCCATTACTAACCCTGGCTATCAGGAATGTTAAGGTTAATCCTGTATTGTCCTAGTCCAGCAGGTATGTTATCATTAACCCCTTCCCTGTTACAGTTTCCCTCTTCACTGCATTAAACTACCAGGGATGTTATCATTACAATAACACTGTTACTGACCTAGCCCACCAGGGATGTCACTATTAACCCCTTCACTTTTGCTATTAATCTCCTCATTATCCTAGGGTACTATGGATGTTACCTTTAGCTACAGGAAGAATCAATACTTCCAGAGAGCTAACAACACAAATACATTTTTACGAGCTGCGGTTATGTTGCAGGTACTGAATGTCGGTGGAAGATGTGTATATACTGTTTTTGCCCAGGGGTCCTCAGTCGTGTGCCTCTGATACAGGCTGCAAATCTGGAACAGAACAAAGTAATCAGAAAGACTCTCAACTTCTTATGTCCTTTGCAAATCTAAATGTGTTCAAACATGGAAATACCATTTATACCAGGCCCTTCTCGGTGCCTTCTATAGAACTAGGTGCAGAATTTCAATGACCCCAGTGAGATCACTGGTAGGAACGTGACTGTGATACTGTACACTGACGTATTCTGTCTTAACCCTATCAGTGCTGCAGTCAAAACTGATCATAGCTCACGCTGTAATACCAAGGGGTGGAGCATGACACAGAGGTTCACTCTTTGGTGTTCTCTGTGTCAAGCCTAGCCCTCTCAGCTTTTCCTCTAGGCAAAACACAACATGTCAGTCTTTTCTAAAATGTTCTTTTAAGTAAGCCTTTTTTTTAAATGGAAAACCCCAGACCAGGGGGTTTATCAAAATCATCCCTTGTGACAAATGCCTGAATTGTTAGTATGGTCGCCTTAGCCTTAACGGGGACATATTGTATACATTGCATTTCGGAAAGTCTTCAGACTCAGTAACTTTTTTCACATTTTGTTGTATTGCGGTCTTGTGCTGAAATAAAAAAATATCCAGTTTTACACATCATTCTTCACTCAATACCCCATTATGAGAAAGTGAAAACAGAGTTTTAGAAATATGTGTCAATTTATGAAAAAGGAAAAACTAAAACCTTGCTTTGACATTAGCATTCAGACCCTTTATTCAGGATTCAGTTGAAGCCCCTTTGGCAGTAATTCCAGCCTCCAGTCTTTTGGGGATGATACCACAAGGTTTGCACACCTGGATTTGGGGATTTTCTACCATTCTTCTCTGCACATGGATGGGCACCATTGGTGGACAGACATTTTTTGATCTCTCCAGAGATGCTCCATTCGGTTCAAGTCAGGGCTCACTCAAGGACATTCACAGATCTGTACCTAAGACGCTCCTGTGTTGTCTTGGCTGTGTGCTTAGGTTCATTGTCCTGTTGGAAGGTAAACCTTCAGCCCAGTCTGGAGTCCAGAGCTCTGGATCAGGTTTTAATTAAGAATATCTCTGTACTTTGCTCCATTCAGCTTTCCCTCGACCCTGACCAGTCTCGCTGTCCCAGCCACTGAAAAACACCCCACAGCATGATGCTGCCACCACCATGCTTTACTGTAGGAATGCTATTGGGCAGGTGATGAGCGGTGCCTGTTTCCATACACAACACTTAGATTTGAGGCCAAAAAGTTCTATCTTGGTTTTATCAGACTAGAGAATGTTGTTTCCCACAGTCTGAGTGTCCTTTAGTTTTTTTTGTTGTAAACTCCAGGCGGCTTTCAAGTGTCTTTTACTGAGGAGAGGTTTCTTTCTGGCCACTGTGCCATAAAGCCCAGATTGGTGGAGGTTGCATTGATGGTTAATCTTCTGGAAGTCTCTCCTATTTGCACACAGGATCTTTGGACCTCAGCCAGAGTGATCATTGGGTACTTGGTCACCTCTCTTACTAAGGCCCTTCTGTCCTCTTGATGGCTTGGTTTTTGCTCTGAATCTCAAAAATCACTAATTTCCGCTGATTATGTCAGGAATACAGTACCAGTTCCAACTTCTGGTTAGTCATGCATGCATCTAATAGCTGTAAAGAAGGTATGCAAATGAGCACCTGGCAAGCTCTGCCTCTAATGCCCCTAGATGTGAGATAGCTATCCTACAGGTGCATCTCAATAAATTAGAATATCATCGAAATTTTTTATATTTTTTTATTTGAATATTGTTTAATCTTGTAGACTCATAGTGTCACACTCTTATCAGATAATCAACACAAAACAAAGGTTTCCTAAACCTCTAGGCTGGTTCAGTAGACTGCACAATTATAGGGAAGACTGCTGAATTGACAGTTGTCCAGAAGACACCCTTATTGACACCCTCTACACGGAGAGTACGCCACATAAAATCATTGCTAAAGATAGAAAAAAAGTGGAGTGGACTGCAGCTGGAGTCAGTGCTTCAAAATCCACCACACACAGACGTACTGTCACGTTACGGCAGGCTCCTCAGCAGAAAGCAAAACCAGAATTCGGTTGTCAGGACAACAAGATCGGGTTTCCTGTTTCAAGAAGCATCAGCCAATCAGAGGTGCGCAGATGTAAATCAGTCCTGTGACTCTGGACGAGGCACATGACCAGGAAGTGCTTCCTATTTAAACAGGAAGCCTGCTGGCCTCAGGTTGCCTGTGGTTAGTTTATTCTCTTAGATTGCCAGACTAGCGTTTTGTTCCTGTGAAGTTGCTATTGGATTCCTGACTCTGGTTTGTACCCTGATTCTGACTTGTGTTTGACCCCTTGGATTTGACATGATCTCATGGTTTTGACCTCTGGTTATCCCTGGTTCATGTTGCTGGTTCTGATTTGGTTTTGACTCTCCTGGTATTGACCTTAGCTTGGTAAGTTTCCTTGTTCTGTTTGTCTGCTGTCCCATTCTGTTACTAGTGATCTATTATTGTGTTTCCCTGAGTTCCCTCCCTGATTTAGACCCAGCACATATATAGGAAGGGACTGCCGTCCAGTTGCAGGCCGCTGGTTAGGGCGGATCGTGCAAGTAGGTAAGGATAGTACTCGGCAGAAGAACAGAGCTCACTGTTCCCTATCATGACATGTTCCTAGGACATGGGCTACAACTGTCTCATCCCTTGTGCGAAGCCACTTAAAAACCCAGAGACAACATCAGAAACATCTTACCTGGGCTAAAGAGAAAAAAGACTGGACTGTTGCTCAGCTGTCCAAAGTCCTGTTTTCAAATGAAAGTACATTTTGCATTTCATTTGGAAATCGAGGTCCCAGAGTCTGGAGTAAGAGTGGAGAGGCACACAATCCAAGTGGCTTGAGATACAGTGTGAGGTTTCCACAGTCAGTGATGATTTGGGTAGCCATGTCATCTTCTGGTGTTGGTCCACTGTGTTATTTCAAGTCCAAAGTCAGCGCAGATGTCTACCAGGAAATGTTAGAGTTTTTCATGTTTCGCTCTGCTGACAAGCTTTATGGAGATGCTGGTTTCATTTTCCATCAGGACTTGGCACGTGCCCACACTGCCAAAAGTACCAATACCTGGTTTAATAATAGTGGTATCAGTGTGTTTGGTTGGCCTGCAAACTCACATGACCTTAACCCGTATAGAATCTATGGGGTATTGTCAAGTAAAAGATATGAGACACCAGACTCAACAAAGCAGACGAGCTGAAGGACGCTATCAAAGCAACCTGTGATTCCATAACACCTCAGGAGTCCCACAGGCTAATCGCCTCCATGCCACGCCGCATTGATGCAGTAATTCATGCAGAAGGAGCCAGGCTAAGTGTTAAGTGTATATACTGGACAGACTTTTCAGTAGGCCAACATTTCTATATTAAAAATATTTTTTTAAATTGGTCTTATACAATATTCTAATTTTCTGAGATCCTGACTTTCGGGCTTTCGTTAGCTGTAAGCCATAATCAAGAACAATAATTGAAATAGATCCCTCTGTGTGTAATACATCTGTGGAATATAAGAAGTTCACTTTTTGAATTGAATTACTGAAATACTTTAAATTTACTTTTCTATGACATTCAAATTTATTGATATGCACCGTTATAACTCAATGTTTGACCTCTTAAACAGGCATTGAGACATAACTTGGATAATAATTAAGACAGCGTCTCATCTGAAGGAAGCTGTTACAGGGTGATTGCCATCAGTCCAGAGCATAGATAACTTGTTTAAGAGGTGAGAGGCCTAGGTCAGGATTCAAGGAAATACTATATCTCCTTATAGAGAGCATCTAAACGACGAGAGGATTCTTATAGGCCATTCCTCATTCAGTTCAAGCACTTTCTATAAGGGGATAAAGTATTCCCCAAATCCAATAGCTGTATTCACACAGGTACAGCCTTAATTGACCCTTTATTGGTATAATATTCTGCAAAGAAAGCATTAATTTTAGAAGATTTAAAAACCTTACATAGGTAGCTTTGATTATGTTCACATTAATCCACAGGTGATTCTAATAAAGATGATGAAAATAAATGGAAGGCCCCAAAGAGGTAAAATTGTGTCATAGTAAACGGTCTAAATATTTACAGTGGTGCTTGAAAGTTTGTGAACCCTTCAGAATTTTCTATATTTCTGCATATATTTGACCTAAAACTACATCAGATTTTCACGCAAAACCTAAACATAGATAAAGATAAGGAAATTACATCAATGAACGGAAAATACAGTATTAGACTTGGTCATTTTTTTACTGAGGAAAATTATCCAGTATTATCTTTGGAAGGTTTGTCACCTCTGCTCTTTATTGCTGCCACCACCCTCCTCCTCTCCTGTTGTCTTCTTCTCAGCACCCGATCTGGCTCCCAGGTCCTCCAACACACAATCATCATCTGAGTCCTCACATTCCCTGCCACTTTTCTCAGACTGTGAAATATTGTGGTGGGATCCTTGGCCCTCCTCCCCTGCTCTGCATTTTCCCCAACTGCCACTGTCACTGCCCCCAATGCCAATACCGTGGCTACAGGTGCCACTATTATCACCACCATCAACAAAGCTATGCATGGGGTCCCTAGCCTCCTCCTGAACCCCATTCCCCAGGGCAATACAAACACTGGCTGCTCTCACACAAGTCGTCACCAGGGAGACTCACTTGACTGTCTGCCATAGGACGTGGTGGGGTTTTCTTTAGAGATCTGCGAATCGAAGTTGACGAAGTGGAATGCGATCCGAATTTCAGGAAAAATTAGATTCACACCGAATCCGAATTTCCACACGCTTCGTGGTAACGAATCATATTTTTTACTAAAATGGCTGCTGCATGTTTGAAGACATGGAGAAAGGAACTCTGGGAAGGCGGGATCACCCATAATGCCATGCATGCAGCCAATCAGCAGCCAGCCAGCCCTGTGATGTCACAGCCCTATAAATAGCCTCAGCCATCTTGGATTCTGCCATTTTCCAGTGTACTTAGTGCAGGGAGAGACATTAGCAGGTGCTAGGGACAGTGCTAGGAAAAACTTAATTGTACCAAAAAGACGATTTACAAGTTCAGGGAAAGATTATTCAAGCTGCAGGGAAAGGATAGGGAGGAATCATTCCGCAGCATTTCTGTAGAACAGGGTTCAGTAGGGGAGGTTACAGCCTGGGTGATAGGAACAATCCTACTACACCTTGCTGCACTGACTGGGGATACAAATTGCCATTATACAGCTCTGTAATTCCAGTAAACTGTTTTTGTTACTGGGGTGCAAGTGCTGTGTGATACAGGCATTAACAGGGTTTATTACAAGGAAATATTTTGACCTCTTATTTGCCCTTGTGCGGTGCAGTTATGTGTTCTAAAGCATTTTTTGGCTTGTATTGGTGGGAAAAAAATGGCTTATTAGCTTTTGTGTGGTGAAGTGCGAAAATTACAGCCCTTTTTGTCATGTGATAGCGTCAAAATAAAAATATATTTGCCGTTCAGCGTTGCAGTTATATCTTCTAAAGCCCTTTTTTGTGTGTATTAGTGGGAAAAAAGGGCTCATTAGCCGTTGTGTGGTGAATTGAGAAAATTACAGACTTTTTTGAGGTGTTTTAATTATTTATTTATTTGATCTAACAGTATGTCAGACAGACGGGGGCGTTGCTAGAGTCTGAAGAGATCCGGGGCATGAGCCCAAGTGAAGCCACGCCCCCACCCCATGAATCCACGGCCTCATCACCACCAGGGGGGGGCCTTCACAGTAGTTATTAACCCCTTTCAGCAGTCCCCCCTTCAGTGAATGGGGGACTGCTGAATGGGGTTAATAACTACAGTGAAGGGCCTAGCCGTCTGGGCAACCCCACAGATCATCCATAACAGTGTCATCCACAGATCCCCCATCAGTGTCATCCACAGATCCCCATAAGTGTCCTCCACAGATCCCCCATAAGTGTCATCCCCAGATCTCCCATAAGTTTCATCCACCACAGATCCCCTCCCCGCCCAGCGCCGCCTCCTAGGTAATTTATTCACTTCACTTGCCTCTGTGTAATCTCGCACAGGCGCACTGGCAGAGGCATCGTCGAACAAGGTGCGCTGGAAGACGACACATGCGCACTTCTCTCGACGATGCCTCTGCCAGTGCGCCTGTGCGAGATTACAGAGAGGCAAGTGAAGTGAATAAATTACCTAGGAGGTGGCGGTGCCAGGTCCTTCGTTGCAAGTGACATCCCCAGTCGGTGGGTTCATCAGACACAACCCTTGGCTGCAGGCCCTGTGCCCTCACATGTCCTCAACCTGCCTCTGTCTTTTTCTGTTTCCTCAGCCAGAGAAGTATTATATGCTGTGGGCTCAGCTCCACTATACAGCGAGGACGAGCTACTAGAGGACAGTCATCAGCTGGCAAGCCAAGATGTGGAGGAGACATCCGCCGCTTCCTCCACTAGGCGGGCAAGTAGTGATGAGGAGAGTGGCGTGGGAACTGGTGTTGTGAGCGGTCAGGCTCCTGACCCAGAGATGGTTGAGGAGGACATCAGTGACATGCAGACAGTACTCGGGAGTACTTGAGAGCCAAGTGACGAAGGGGCATTTTTTTTCCTTATGTAATGTTATAAAATCCGGTGTCTCCATTATAAATCTGCAGCGTGGGAGCCATGTGTGACTTCTACACACTTTCAAAATAATCCTTCAGCGGAGCGAATAGATGCCGGATGACCGGGGCGCTCCATGACCTTCCCAGGAGCTTCTGTCGGGAGCAGCGGTTCATTTCTGAGACGTCTGTATAGTGCGGGGGGGGATTCCGAAGACCCTCTCCATCTCCGTGCACCACAGGATGTCCTCCTTCCCATCCATAATGACTGGGAGCTCGTAATGTTTTCCCTGTCAAAGAGACCAGGGGCTGGTAGTTAGGGTTTGAATCTTGATGAACTTCGCAACTCTTCCAGGCTCCAAGCAATATTGCAGCTTTGTCTTCTCATTGTCTGTAGCTACTTGAGGCCTGTTCATGCCAGGCAGGTTCCCCCAGAAGTATCTGGCTCGATGAGCAGCTGATACCGCACTGGCATCAAACTTGACAGGATTCATCTCTACGTGGAGATTTTTTTTTTATGGAATGCTTTCTCCAAAACATGATTAAAATTATGCTAAACTTAACTAAACTTGGAACTAAACTTAAATTTGCCAATATATTATTCCAATCTTCGAGGGGAATTCCCAGACAATTAATTTGCCAAGCCTTTTGTCCCGGAGAACGTGTATTAAATCGTATTTTAAGCAACACTTTATAAAGTTGAGAAATTTTTACCTTCTGTCTCATATTCCCTATAAATGAATAGACGAAACAGGGAGATCGAGAAAACAATTACGCAGGGCATGGGGGAGGAGGGGTCAAACACGGAGGCAGAGGAGAACACGAAGCAACATATATTCGATACTTCAAACTTGTAACCAGGTCCCAGCTGACACCGAAGATCCAAGGAAGGGGGTGGCAGGAAGCAGCGGAGACCGAAACATCAAAAGGAAGACGACCACCTTATCTGCGAGCGAGGCAAGAAGCAGACACCGCCAGACAAAGCGGACCAACGCAGGGGATCCACCGAGAGTCCGATCCAGCAGAATGCAAACGGCCCAAAGGTGGGGGTGTCCCGCGGTTCAGAGGCTCGTGTCTTGCATAGTGCGGCAAGATAGAACGGTTGCAGGGAGGAGCGACGTAGTAAACCTACGTCATCACGTCTTCACCCCCTCTGACGAAGGGGCTTCATCATGGGGAGAAGAGAGTGGTAACTTGCCCGTGAGGCAGCGTCGAAGCCAACAAGTCGCTAGCGTGGCTGGGAGTCAGCAGGGTGGCAGTAGCGGGAGGTCAGTAGCCAAACGTGCCCGGGGTAGACCACCCACTTTGCAGGAGCCTACCTGCCCGGGAAGTAGAGGTGCACGGGTTCACGGAAGCAGCGGCAGTAGCAGTCAGTCAGTGCGTAGTGTTGGGTCCCTTCTTGGGGGGTTATTGTTCTGACGGATCAGTTTTTTGGGGGTTATTGTGCTGATGGATCAGAGGAAGGGCAAAATAGTCAGTGACGTCAACACAAACTTACTGCTGACACCCTCTCCAGTCTGTCGGGGGGCTCTACTTGTATAAGGGTTTAAGAGAACAGGTTCTGTAGACATCTATGTGGAATCAGCTGATGACGGTGTAAAAGGAGTGCGCTTCTTCTTGGCGCTAACATCGACCTGTAAGGCTGAGTTCACACTTGAGTTATTTGGTCAGTTTTGGCCCTGTGACTGTCCAAATAAGTGATGTTTGCAGTGATTCTAAGAGTAAAGCCTGTCATCTGCATGTCATACCGACTCACAGTATTATTTCACTAACACAGCAGACTCCCTATAAGTGTTACTGCAAGGCACAGTGTTCTATATTACTATAAAGGCTCTCTGCAGCAAGGAAATACACAATTGTTTTAACGTGATTCACTGTGAATAAATTTGTATTGAACCAAATTTTTTCAAAAAATTTGGCGAATCGGCCGAATTGAATTTTCTTGCCACTTTTTAGAAAAAAGGATGGCACTGAAAGCCTTCTCTGGGGCTGCAAGGAGGAGGACCAGGAAGAACACTGTGACCCCTGGCTCCACAGTAAAGTGTCAGACTCAGAAGTCACCTCCATGTCATCCTGCTGTGACTGAAAGGAGGAGTGAGACATCCAATCCACAAGCTCATCCTCTTTCTCCTCAGCGATAATGTTGCACCTTTTCAAAGCCAGAGACCACTGCAGACCACTGCTACTACTGCTACTTCTGGCCGGATAGCCGGTGCTGCTACTACCCACATTCTGCCTCTAGGAGAATAAGGCCTGGCCCTGGGTCTTTCATTTGGAACCCTTCCTTATTCCTGAAATTTTTGGGCCTAATATACACAGTCTTACAAAGTATGGAACAGTTTGCAAATCTGTTTTCTGAAACTTAAAGACAGGGAGGTACAATAAAATGTTCTTCTCTTTCCAAAAACACACTGAACACACTGGTACTGACAATTGACTTTGGAAATAATGCAGTATGAGCACCACTGATAGACTAGGGCCCAATGTGTTATGTGCATTGAAATATGCAGATTGAGAAAAAAAAGCTTTCTGTAGTGTAAAATGCAAGTTGTAAACGTACTATGCGATTATTCCCCCCCACACCAACACTTGAACTGTCTGGAGATGAACCAACACAGATTTTGGCCTAGTAATTCACGTTATCTTCTAGAGGTTTAAACTCTGCCCTCTGTGTTGTAAGACACATACTGTATATTGCTATTTTCCCTAAGCCCCAAAAACCCTTGAACTGTCTGGAGATGCCCTGACACTGATTCCGGACTAGTTCATGTTTTCACTCAGCGATTTAAACCATTACCCTCTGTATTATAAGACACACATATATTGCTATTTTCAAAACCCCAAAAAATAAATGAATACATTTACACAGATTTATAACTAGTGTTTCAGATGTTTTCACAGAAATTTAAAATGTCCATGCAAAATTTCAGTTTATCCTTTTTTAATAAATCTGTAACAATTTCAAAAATTCTGTTTTCACTTTCTGATTATGCGGTATTGAGGGCAGAATGATGAGGGGTGGAACTTCATATAGATAGCATCATGACGGCATCATAACAAAATGTGATAAAAAAAAAAAAGGAAAGGGTCTGGAGACTTTCTGAATGCACTTAAAAGACTACAACTCCCAGCGTGATTAAAATTGTAGTATTGCAAATGCTCCACAGCTACAGGTTGGCTACCACTGCAGTAGAAAAAGCTTCTTTGGGACTCATTAAGAATGGAGGCCCCTAATTCTAAATGGTCGCTAGATCTTAGTTGTGGAAAGTACTTAAAGGGGGTGTCTTATCAGGCAGTATCACTTGGCTCCCCATTTAAGTGATTAGCCAGCAATGTAATAAAGGGTTGGACTGAGTCTTCCAGAGCAAGGGTGGATCTTCTATCTGCAGTCAACCATGTGCCCAGTAAGGAGCCTCGTGATCTCTGGGCCCCAATCATTTTCTTAGTTTGTGTGGAGGTAAAAGTCGACCCCCTGCTGCCTTTCACTCACCTCGGTAGCGACGATGGCATGTATGACCAGTGATTGGCTGCAGTGGTCATGTGTTTCTATGGCATGTCATGACAGCAAGGACTACCAGAGTAGCAGCTCTGGAGCTGCAGGAGATTGAACAGGTGAGTATTTTTATTTTATTTTTTCATGTCACATTTTCTGGACATCCCCTTTAATTTTCTCCCTCACTGTGGCAACTTCAGCTGGGTAGTCATGGTGTCCTTCTCTCCCAGAAGGGATAGCAAGGGGGTAGAGAGCAAATGACTGTTGAACCCATCACACCCTGAATATGGGATTATCATTAGAGATGAACGAATTTTTAAAAAATTCGATTCGGCCGGTTCGCCGAATTTTTGGGAAAAAATCACTTTGATCTGAACTTATATGTGGCGAATTACGTTACAAAACTGCTATTTCCTGGCTGCAGAGAGCCTGTATAGGGGTGTAGAACACTGTGCCTTGCAGTAACACGCATAGGGAGTCTGCTGTGGTAGTGAAATAATACTGTGAGTCCGTATGACATGCAGATGACAGATGTCGCTCTTAGAATCACTGCTCACTTCACTTATTTGGGCAGTCACGGGGCCAAATGTCTGTAGATGTCTACAGAACCTGTTCTATTAAACGGTTATACAAGTAGAGCCCCCGACAGAGCGGAGAGGGGGTCAGCAGTAAGTTTGTGTTCACGTCACTGACTAATTTCCCCATTCTCTGATCCGTCAAAACAATAACCCCCAAAAAAACTGATCCGCCTTCACTCGGTCAGCATTTGCTCCATAATCCATCAGTATTGCTAATGCTAAAAAAAACAGGAGTGGATCCAAAATAGAGATGACACATGAATGGAATATTTGCATGTCTTCTGTGTTTTGTACCCACTCCTGCTTTTGGGTACCAAATCATAAGCCAATTCTGATGGTATTACTGGGCTCAATTGGCCTGCCAACTCTCCTGACCTGAACCCCATAGAGAATCTGTGGGATATTGGGAAGAGAAAGTTGAGAGACGCAAGACCCAACACTCTGGATGAGCGTAAGGCCGCTATCGGAGCATCCTGGGCCTCCATAACACCTCAGCAGTGCCACAGGCTGATTGCCTCCATGCCACGCCGCATTGAAGCAGTCATTTCTGCAAAAGGATTCCCGACCAAGTATTGAGTGCAGAACTGAACATCATTATTTGAAAGTTGACTTTTTTTGTATTAAAAACACTTTTTTTTTTATTGGTCGGATTAAATATGCTAATTTTTTTAGAAGGACCTGTATAAGCCACTAAAGGCTTTTCAACATAGCACTTACACCCCAAGAACAAATTGCTGGAATGACAGAGCTGTATAATGGCTATTTGGATCCCCCAATAACCTTTCCCTGCACTTGTAAATCGCATTTTTAGTACTGTCCATAGCGCCTTCTGATGTCTCTCCCTGCACTAAGATGCTGTGAAATAATTACTCCCTATCCTTTCTCTGCACTTATAACTCGTTTTTTCATTTTTTTTGTTCACAATGTTTTCCAATTGCTGTCCCTAGCACCTTCTCACGTCTGTCCCTGCATTCAGAACGCTGGAAAATTGCAAAATCTAAATTGCAAAATACTAAATTGCTAAATACTAAATTGATATAAAGTATTTATAGGGCTGTGACATCACAGGGCTGGCTGCTGATTGGCTGCATGCAGGCATGTCAATATGGGTGATCCCGCCTTCCCAGAGTTCCTTGCCCCATGTCCTCAGTCCTCACACATGTAACCGCCATTTTAGGAAAAATGAGATTCGTTACCACAAAGCGCAAGGAAATTCGTATTCATTGCGAATCAAATTTTTCCTGAAATTCGGATCGCATCCCATTTCGCCAGTTTCTATTCGCTCATATCTAATTATGATGGTGTAAACCAGTGACATAAAGGGGCACTTTTATATTTTGATACATTTAGTCTTTTCTGCCATGCACCACGTTCTTCCTGTCCACCCTCCTCCTTTGTCTTTGTAGACTCCTCTGCCTCTCATTCACATTTATCATTAGCCGTACACCGGGGACGCCGCACTTTCTTACATTTCTGTAACGCCGCTGTATGCACGCTCTGCGAAAGCCGTTATTGCGTATTATCGGCTCCTTGGAGAACCAGGAATCATTTTCAAACTAATGAAAAATAAATGAATTTTTCTTATTTGTAGCCATGCACATATTCCACGCTGGGGATGGGTCTGCGGCATCAGATTGCCGAGTTATTATTGGAGCACCGTCCGTCATCCCTCCACTTCCCTGTAATCTCTATAAGTGCTGTGCATTTACACTAGTGAGCCAGGTCCCACAGGAGCAGGAAGGAAGATTTTCCGTGCAGAAGCCAAGCATGGTCGCTCCGTGCAGGTCTCGGCTGGCGGGGATCATGTAGCAACTCGTCTCGCTTTTACAGTCAAGATAAATTAAGTTAAAATGTCAAAATCATTATATCCATTAGACCAGTGGTCTGTAAACAACGACTCCCTGTCTGCTGTAAATCTACAACTCCCAGTATGCTCTTGCAGCAGTTGTGCCCAGTGGTTAAGGTGCAACTACAACTCCCAGTACATTCAGCGACCAGGCCACAGAAGCGCGTGTGAAAGTGGGTGGCCGCATGGGTGTAGTAGTAGTTGTAATCACTGTTCTAATGCTCTCTGGGCCATCGTGCAGTGATGGGAAGGGCACGCCTATTCTTCCCTTCGGGGCACACTCTGGTTCTGGAGTTCTTCTGCCTGATGATGGCCGAGGTGCCAGTGGTGGTGAAGGTTTTGAGGTGCAAGCCAGGGTCTGAGTTGTCTTGATGCCAGCACTTTTTAGTGCAGTGGTAGCACAGGAAGCAATTATAAGACACTTATGCAGCAGAACAGTTCATTTACTGAAGAATTCAAATGCAAACAGATCAGGACAGTTCTTATCTTGCCATGGACTGGCAGTTAATACACAGATTGCACTTTCATAGATGTTACAGGTTTCACTGCTGCACAGTTAATAACAGGCCAAAAGGGGTCTCTTTAAAGCCATCTTCTTCAATCTGCATTTCGCTAGTTGACTCTGACATAAGAATCCAGGGATAAGGTGTGTATTTCAGACAATGCAATGCAATCACAGGGCGTTTCCCTCAGTGGCAGACAAACTCTGCACCTTTTTAGAACAAGTTGCTATACTTACAATATATTTCCATGAAGGTGATTATGCTGATTAATTGTGTATCCAGGCACAGAAGCTTCTCCTAGACACATGCCCTTTTTAGACAGTTATCTCTACTGGACTTCCTCTACTTTTCGCCTTTCATTTGGTCTGCTTTTTGTAGTTGTTAAGGTTCTGTCCTTGGTGGTACTAGGTCCAGGATGAGCTACACACATGTGCTTCCGTTCCCTACAGTGCCTCAAGCAGCATCATGAAAACCAAGGAACACACCAGACAAGTCAGTGATAAAGTTGTGTGTAAAGCAAGGTGAGGTTATAAAAAATAATAAATTCCCAATCTCTGAACGTCTCACGGAGCACTGTTCAATCCATCATCCGAAAATGGAAGGAGTATGGCGCAACTGCAAATCTACCAAGACATGGCCGTCCACCTAAACTGACAGCCCAGGTAAGGAGAAGCAGCCAAGAGGCATGTTCACTCTGAAGGAGCTGCAGAGATCCACAGCTCAGGGGGGAGAATCTGTCCACAGGACAACTATTAGTCATATACTCCACAAATCTGGCCTTTTTTTTTAAAAGCAAGCCTTAAGAAGTCCTGTTTACAGTTTGGCACAAGCCATGTAGGGGACACAGCAAGCATGTGGAAGAAGGTGTTCTGGTCAGAACAGACAAAAGTTTAACTTTTTGCCTGAATGCAAACCTCTATGTGTGGCGGAAAACTAACCCTGCACATCCCCCTGAACACACATCCCCAACATGAAACATGGTGGGGGCAGCATCATGCTGTTGCAGCATCACACTAGTGTACGTGGGCACTGCAAAATCTTATTGTGTCATATGTTGTATCATGCTGTATTTCATCCTTATGTGAAATCCCTGTTACCAGGCTGTCAGGTGCACTACATACATTCCACCACTAGATGGGGATAGCACCACAGTATATATAGCTCAGTTCAGGCCTAGTTAGTCAGTTGGGAATTGGTGAGAGAAGCAGAAGGAGATGGAGTGAGGAGCAAGGGGAAGGAGAGGTTTAGCAAGATGGCTCATTTCATTCCTCTGTCTAAACTCCCGAATGCCAAGACCCTGGCGTCTATTTTTATGAAAGAAATTGTACGGTTACATGGTATCCCGGAAAATATTGTATCTGACAGGGGTGTGCAGTTTGTGTCCAAATTTTGGAGGGCTTTCTGTCAAAGATGTCAGATTTCGTTGTCTTTTTCTTCCGCCTACCATCCTGAGAGTAATGGGCAGACTGAACGCCTTAATCAGTCTGTGGAACAATTCCTGAGGTCGTATGTTGCTGATGACCAGCAATTATGGGTTAAATACCTTCCGTTGGCTGAATTTGCTTTGAATAACCGTGTTAATTCTTCTGCTGGGGTTTCACCTTTCTTTTGTAACCATGGTTTTCATCCCCGTTTTCATTCTGGGTCGTCCGTCTCCTCCTCTAACCCTGAGGCGGATAAACTCTCCTCCGAACTGTGCACAGTTTGGGCCCGGGTTCAATCGAACCTAGAAAAGGCTCAAAGTTCTCAAAAACTCAAGGCCGATAGGAGACGTTCCAAGGGGGTGAACTTTCAGGTTGGGGATAAAGTATGGTTGTCCTCCAAGAATCTATCTCTCAAGGTAGCTTCTAGAAAATTTGCTCCTCGTTTTATTGGACCGTATAAGATCACGGAGGTGATTAATCCAGTATCATTTAAGTTGGAGCTGCCCGAGTCGTTCTACATTCATAATGTGTTTCATAAATCTCTACTTAAAAAGTATTTTGAACCTGTTGTACCGTTGAAAGCCGCGCCTCCGCCGGTTCTTGTTAGTGATGCTGTCGAGTATGTGGTGTCTAAGATAGTGGATGTCAGGAAAGTGCGTAATTCCTTACAGTACCTGATTCACTGGAAGGAGTATGGACCCGAAGAGAGATCTTGGGTACCTGCCAGGGAGGTTCATGCTCCTAGACTTGTTCGAAAATTTCATTTAGAACACCCTGAAAGGCCATCGCCTGAAGTCTTGGGTCCGGTGGCCCCTCGTAAAAGGGGGGGTACTGTCACGGGGCGCCAAGGGCGCACTCGGTCTTCCATCAGCCGCAGACCTGCTGCTTAGCTTCAGGAGCAAGGATCTGTGTTTGGCCTCGTTCCCAGGGCGGGAGGCTGTGAGGCTCCCTGCTCCTAGGTCTGCCTTGAGCGCCGAGCTGATCACTCTGTGCTCGACTTGTCTGTCTGTCGGTCATGTGATGCTGGCCACGTCACATGACCCTCAGACCCCACTATAAATACAGGCAGCCTGCTGGCCACAGGTTGCCTGTTAATTCTAGGTTCCTGGCGTTTGTTAGATACCTGTATACTTACCTGATCCTGTTCCCTGACGATCCTTTGCCTGCTCCTCCTGTACTGTGCATCTCTCCTGGTATCCTGACCCCGGCTTCCACCTGACGATTCTTTGCGGACTTCTCTGGTACTTCGTTTCTCTCCTGGTATTTGACCTTGGCTTTTCCTGACTATTCTCTGCTCATTCCTTAGTACTGCGTAGCTCTCTAGGTATTGACCCGGTCCGTTCACATTCCGTTATTTGTCTTGTCTGTCTTCCCAGCACGTATCCTAAGTTAGGCAATGCCATCTAGTTGTCCCCTGTCATTAGGACTTGCAAAGCAAGTAGGCAGGGCCAGGGGTGAGGCTGGAGCGCAGGGGTCACTATCCTCCCCCCTGTGTGTAGCGTACGTGACCGTCACAACCGGCTTCAGTAAACTACTGTGAATTTTTTATGCCAACACTCATTATACCACACTACATTTGCACCACATGGTGCTGGCATAATGAGAACCGGGACCCTGCATCGCACCGTAAAGCAGCATCAAGGGCACTTCAACAGCCATCAAGCAGGAGAACCCCAGAACCAGAGTGTGCCCCAAAAGGAAGAACCGGTGTTCCCTTACCATCACTGCACGCCGGCCCAGGGAGCTCAGGAAACCGTGGGTACTACTATTCCACTCATCCGGCCACCCACACTCACGTGGTCCCCTGTGGCCTGGATTTTGCACTCTCCCCCCTGATCAGCTGCAATGGGAACCGAGCAGCATGAATTCAATTCCCTTGTAGCGCCTCCACAGGGGAAATGAAGCATTGTGTAGAACCCCTTGAGATCAATTAACTGTTCATGTTATACACAGAAGTGTAGGGTCCTCCCGAGAAAGAGATGCTCTTCACTGCTGCTCTCCATTTTGATCATGGAAGAGGGTCCTGAACAGGAGACCCCCCCCCCCAAACTAATTCTGAATTTCATAATGAGGTCCATAAAAATAGTTTCTCTAAACCCATGATTAGATTCCTGGGGCTCCTCAGCTTTTGTGAAACTCCCAGCATGACCTTAAGTTCTCTAGCTGTGGTAAAACTACAACTCCCAACATTCCTTGGCCACAGTAGCTGTGGCTAGCATAACCCTTGATGTTGTGAAACTATAACTCTCATCATACCCTTTCAGCGACTTTATGATTATACAGTAACTTTAAAAGGGGTTTATTGCTGGGACCCCCAGTAAGCATTAGCATGGGATGACAAACCCTTTGTGGAGGAATCGGGTCGACTCGGGACTCTCATTTTAGTGATCATAGGGTCCCAGCAGTGATGACCCCAGCAATCAGACATTGTGGGACAACCCACTCACATAGTGGTCTGGAAGGTAGAGGGACCTATAAGCAGATATACCGAGCCCACTATGGTCCAGAGAAAATAGACTATGGTATAGAATGTGCTGGGGAGGGGGAGTAGGGCAATTCGATGCTGCAAGAGGATTATAGTAATACTGTAGGCACATTCAAATGAATTGACTTTCATGCAATACATGGTCACACTAAGTCCTCCCAAATTGCTGAGGGGGTAACTGAGTAAGAGACCCCTTCATGACATACCTATACCCTATCTTACTTATTTAAAGGAATTATTCAATGAAAAGCTACAGCATAGGTGATAAATATCATATTATGGGGGGGTCTTACCCTAGGACCCCCAGTGTATACAAGAACAAGAGGTCCCTGAGTCCCCTCTATGGTTGAAGCAGAAGTGCACATGTCAGTTCGCTGCTCTGTTCCATTCACTTCTACGGGGCTGAAGCAGACAGCGCTCCATCAGTCCCATAGAATGGACTGACTTAGGCACCCCTTATTCTCGTGATGGTGGGGGGTCCCAGTCCTAGTCCTCAGAGTCTCTGCGATCTGATATTTGATAGGTGCCAAGTCATTTTTCTGGGATAACCCTTTAAAGCTCATCTTCATCTAGTTGAAGACTTGGCCTAAAGTATGAGATGATTTTTAGAGCTCAGATCTCCACTTTTGCAACACAAAGCTGCAGTGTACGAAGAGTTAAAGAGGTTTTCATAGATTTTTATACTGATGACCTATCCTCTGAATAGGTCATCAGTATCTGATTGGTGGTGGTCTGACACCCGGAACCCCTCCGATCAGCTGTGAGCGCCGCAGCCTTCTCACAACTTTCCCTAGGCCAGCGATGTCACGTTCATTGGTCTCGTGGCCAAGGAGCGGCTGAGCCCCATTGAAGTGAATAGATCTGGTCGCGATACTAAGCACAACCACTATACAATGTGCTCGGTGAGCTGGGAGAAGGCTGCCGCATTCACGGGAGCACCAGTGCCTCCTCAAACAGCTGATCAGCGGTGGTCCTGGGTGTTGGACCCCCCACTGATCAGATACAGATACCTATCATGAGGATAGGTCATCACACAGTAGTAAAATCTCGGAAATCCCCTTTACATGATAACATTCTGGCTGCATTCATCTGCCACTAGGAGGAGCTTTGGAGCTTAACGCAGACTGTTGAGCTGGATTGATACATTGTATTTCCAGTGACGTTCTAAGCTCCCTCTAGTGGCGGCTGCAGGCAGCCAGAATTTCATCATGCAGCTCTGTGTCTATGCAGGGGATTTGGATCTCTGCATCAGAAAAAATAGAACTCTGACCACTATAAAGATATATTCAGAAGGCACAGAATTTATAAGCACGAACATCTGCAGAGCCACAGTGCGCTGACCACTGCATTGGTGGTTCTAGTGGCTTCCATGTGTGGTCTGGTGAGCCCTATACAATGCTTTGTGTGTGGCTGCTATCTCCATAGACCTTATGGCTCAGGGCGGGACATGTTATGGAGCCTAATCCTCCCTCAAAGTTCCCCCCTATCTCTCCCTTATCATTTTCCCCTCTTCCCTGTTGCTTGTTTTTAATCTTGTTCGCATCTTTCATGCTTTAAGGAGATTAGAATTAAATAGGATTCCGGCGGCCGCTGATACGCGTTTGCATAGAGAGAAGAAGAGCTCGTTGCAGAGCGCCGGCGTTCTCATCGACGACCAATCATCTCCTTGATGTTAATTAGCAACGTGAAGCTGTGTACCAGCTGGATGCGTCATCGCCATTGACACGTGCCCTCCCAAGCACTTGAAATATAATTTCCATGCGCCGATGCTTAAGCCAGTAAGTAGATTCTAATTTATGAAGGTAGGGCTTCATCTGGCAGACGCTGCTTGCCGGCTTCACCTCCTTCTGTAGAAATCGATGCATCCTTGTCGGGTACAGAGCTGCGAACTTCTCAGGGCTGCTCCGATAAAGAACCAATGGGGCTGGTTGAGATAGAGCGCAGATACGGGCAGTCTAAACATAGGTCCAGTCCGGCTATCTATGTACTGTCTATAGATACGCATGCTCGGCTAGACTGATCATGCATGTTTTTACAAAGGGGTGATGGGACAAAGAACTGCGCTTGTAGAGATCCGATATGACCGATGCTCCATCAAATGTGGCTACCTTTAAAGTGGCTACACCTTTCTTCTGTGATTTATGATTATATTTTCATCCGCACAATGCTCCATTTTTGTGTAGGATGCCTTTGTGGTGCATGTGGACCGCGCCGACATCCTCCACCGTATGCGAAATATTTTTTGCTGGGGATAGTCGTTTGCTGCGGTCCACATGCGGTGGGACTGCTCCCCCAATGAAAAACACGCTGCAGTGTTAGGGGTTGAGCAGCTCCCCCAGATTTGCCACTATATTTCTGTGTTTTTGTCTTGTTTTACATGTAGTGTATGTGCCTTTACCTGGCATTCAAACACTCTCCTTTGCACCTGGTAGCCTCCATCACATGGTCTGATATGGGTGTGGCTTACAGTCTGGCTTTGTTCACATTGCACTAGTTGTCCTGCTAGGCGGTTGTGTGGAAGCTTGGCTGTGAGCTGGATTACATCACCTTCAGACCTTGTTCACACCATAGGTAGCGTAGTGGTAGGACCCCTTGCCATGCTGAGAGCCGTGACAGTGGTGCTTGGGGCTCCGATATCTTCCTGACAGGAATATATTGGCGAAAGTCTCAGCTTTTAATATCTGCATTTATGACTAGCCAGTATAGTCAGTGGCATATCCGTGTGGTGCATTTTTTCTGTGATTTATGATTATATTTTCATCCGCACAATGCTCCATTTTTGTGTAGGATGCCTTTGTGGTGCATGTGGACCGCGCCGACATCCTCCACCGTATGCAAAATATTTTTTGCTGGGGATAGTCGTTTGCTGCGGTCCACATGCGGTGGGGCTGCTCCCCCAATGAAAAACACGCTACAGTGTTAGGGGTTGAGCAGCTCCCCCAGATTTGCCACTATATTTCTGTGTTTTTACCTTTAAAGGGGTTGTTCACCTTTAGTGACCTTTTCTACAGACCTCACAGCGTGGCAGGACCCGTGGTGGTCAGTGGCATAGTGTGGGGGGGGGGGGGGGAAACGCCGGCAGGGCCGCACCGCCAATTACGCTCATCCCCATAGTCATCTGTATCGCCGTCCTCAGGACAGAGATACAGATGTCCCTTCCTCTTTACTCTGATAGGCTGCAGGCCTAGTGCAATGGCCGGTGCAATGACGTAATCGTGCTGCCTGAGCCGTACATCGCGGGACACAGGCCGGAAGAGGCCTGCATTGCATCGCTGCCAGCCTGACGGAGGTAAGTATAAGTGTTTATTTTTTTATATGGCACAATACTGGCTACTGGCACATGATTGGGGGGGGGCACTTGTTACTGGCACATGATTGGGGGTCCATCCATGGGAGGCACTTCTCACTGGCACATGATTGGGGGGCATCTATGGGAGGCACTTCTCACTGGCACATTATTAGGGGCACTTTTTACTGGCACACTATTGGGTGGCACAATGGGGGCACTTCTACTGGCACATTATTGGGGGCATCTACTGAGGCCACAAAGAAGGAGTATTTTATATGGGGGGCTCTGTACAGTGGCATTTTATACTGGGGCACATTATGGTGGGTACTATGGGGAAGGGGAGAGAGGAGTACTATGGGGGCACTAAAAAGGGGTATTTTATACTTGCAAATTATGGGGGAAACTGAGGGCATCTACTGGGGCACTATATATGGGGAATTTTATACTGGTACATTATGGGGGCACTAGGAGGAAGGGGGGAGAGGAGCACTATGGGGGTATTTTATACTGGCACATTATGGGGGGCACTATGGGGACATTAACTCAACTGGGGGCATTAAAAGGGGGTATTTTTTGCACTGTCACATTATAAGGAGAATTATTACTACTGGGGGGCATTATTATGGGCTTTATTACTACTGGGGATCTAGAGGGAACATGATTACTAGTATGGGCACTATGGAAGCATTATTACTTCTGTGGGGGCACAGTGGAGAGATGTTGGGGGCACTGTAGGAGCACTATTACTACCATGTGTGCTCTAGCAGAGAATTATTCCTACTGGTGGGACTGTGGGGGCACCCTGTCACAGTATCAGCTTACCACAATTATTTTTGGGGGACGTTATTGTGAAGGACTTTGATGCAATTGCCTATATGCTTCAGTTTAATTCTCTCCCTGCTATTTTAAGGTCTATATTGTTCGGTTCCAAATGTCAAGAATGAATGTATTCGTGTACCGAACAGGGAGGATGAAATTATGTTTGTATGTGGGATGGAAAGTACTTTTCTGAAAGTGTTAAAAGTTGTAAATGTTCTGGCCAGCAGACAATTGAGCTGTGTGTATTGTTAAAACTCAATTATCTAGCCGGGCCCAGAGGAGGAGTTTTATGCTGCATAAATTGTGAGTTCTGTGCGCCAGTAAAGTTAGTCTCGTGTTTCCAACATTAAGTTTTGACTCATGTGTGGATTACTCGGCGATTCCAGGGATATTCCTACTCGTGGAATATTGGGTGACTTTCTTTCATGGGAAGAAGGGAATGCTTGACGGGGATATTTTCTACTACCGTCACAGTTATGTTTACACTATTAGTGTCAGGGCCACTATTTGCTGAGCGCAGTTATTTTGGGACACTGTGTGCCAATAATTATTGATGGGCACTATCTGCATGGTACTAGTATTATCAGGGGGTTTATCTGTTTCTGCAGTATAGTATTGGGGAGCACAGCTGCACAGTATTGGGGGCGGTAGAATGATTTGTCCAGAAGATGGGAGGATGATGGAAAAGTAGTAAACTAAGATTTTTTTTTGTCAAACTGCAGAGACCAGAAATGGCTGAAAAATGGTGGTCTGGTCTGAAAGGAGATGAGGGAAGGAACATCTACATCAAAGAGACGTCACTGGATGTAAGAGGTAGGGGGCGCGGTATTACCCTGTGTGTTCTGTAGTGATGGGAGGGGGATATAGAATTTGGCCCACCCTGCCGCATCCTGGCCCCAGACTTCAGGTCACACTGCATGTTCTGAATTCTGGGGCCTCACATCCATCTGCTACATTATCTGTACACAGAGAGTTATCACGGTGTTATCTGTGGTGTTACATAGGACTGCAGGTGACATCTACTACATTATCTGTACACAGAGAGTTATCACCGTGTTATCTGTGATGTTACATAGGACTGCAGGTGACATCTACTACATTATCTGTACTCAGAGAGTTATCACCGTGTTATCTGTGATGTTACATAGGACTGCAGGTGACATCTACTACATTATCTGTACACAGAGAGTTATCACCGTGTTATCTGTGATGTTACATAGGACTGCAGGTGACATCTACTACATTATCTGTACTCAGAGAGTTATCACCGTGTTATCTGTGATGTTACATAGGACTGCAGGTGACATCTACTACATTATCTGTACTCAGAGAGTTATCACTGTGTTATCTGTGGTGTTACATAGGACTGCAGGTGACATCTACTACATTATCTGTACACAGAGAGTTATCACCGTGTTATCTGTGATGTTACATAGGACTGCAGGTGACATCTACTACATTATCTGTACTCAGAGAGTTATCACCGTGTTATCTGTGATGTTACATAGGACTGCAGGTGACATCTACTACATTATCTGTACTCAGAGAGTTATCACTGTGTTATCTGTGGTGTTACATAGGACTGCAGGTGACATCTACTACATAATCTATACTCAGAGAGTTATCACCGTGTTATCTGTGGTGTTACATAGGACTGCAGGTGATATCTACTGGTGGTGGTAATCATTCTTACCCGATCCTTGCCGTTGGGTTCAAGCTCCACAGGCTCTGCAGCAAATGACTGGTCATGCAGTCATGTGTCGACCATATGTCATGTTACTGGGCCATGTGACGCATGGGTGACACATGACTGCTGCAGCCAGTCATTAAATTGCAGTGGTCATGTGACCTGCCGTGAAACTGGATTCTGACGCAGAGAAACTTGGGACCTGAACACAGCGGCGGGGATGATGTAAAGGTCCATTCACACGTCCGCAACTGTTTTGCAGTCCGCAAAACACGGACACTGGCCATGTGCGTTCCGCATTTTGCGGAGAGGGCACATGGCCGGCACTATAATAGAAATGCCTTTTCTTGTTCGTGGATGCGGACAAGAATAGGACATGCTCTATTTTTTTACGCGGCCACGTAACGGAAGTGCGGATGCGGACGGCACATGTTGTGCTGTCCGCATTTTTTGCGGCCCCATTGAAAATGAACCGCAAGACCAGTCATGCTGTGGGGTCTATAGAAAAGGTCACTACAGGTGAATCACCCCTTTAAGTAGTTTATAGGACAAGGCAATCATATTTCAAGTTGAAGGTTTGCAGTGACTTCCTATGGACAACCGAGTCTTGTGTTGCCGCTCTTGCTCCGATGTCTTCGGTCAGAGGCTGTACCATAAAGGGGCAGCCGCCTGGCATCTTTTTGCGTGGCATTTAATTAAGCTCTGAGGTCTGGGTATTAGGGTCCATTCACACGTCTGCAACGTGTTTTGCGGAAACATAGATCCGCGGATCCACATAACACGGACAGCGGCAATGCGTGTTCCGCATTTTGCGGACCGCACATCGCCGACACTAATAGAATATGCCTATTCTTGTCCGCAATTGCAGACAAGAAAAGGACATGTTCTATTTTTTTCGGGAACGGAATTGCTGCCCCATAGAAATGAATGGGTCCGCAATTGCGGAACGAAATTGCGCACGTGTTAATGGACCCTTAAGCTGGGGCCTTAATCATATTTCTGGCACGGATATATTAATCCAGCCTCCAGATCGTTCCTGTCAGCGAGGTCCTCCGGCCCTTGTTTATGTATGACAACAGATAAAAACTGCAGGCTAATTTTCATATCGGCTTAAAATCCTCAGATCCTCCTTAATCCACTGTGTTTTTCTATATTTAGGTCCCGGCTGCTTCATGTCTTGACTACTCTATGAAGGGAAACGCATTGGCATATCATGATCTACGGCTGCAGAACCATCAGCTACTGAATGCTCAGTACCACAGATAACTTACATGAAATACTTTTGCGAGATTTGATTGAATGCTCCAAGGCACATATAGTAAAAATTTAAATTACAATAGCAATTTTTACTATTTTATGTATACAGCTCTTGTGCAGGCCTATCCGTCTCCATGGCTACAGACGGCATAACAATATCCTGCAATCATGTGTTATTCTCATCCATCTGCCTCGGTCATCAAGAAAATGGAACAGAAGAAGTGGAGTAACACACGTCTGTAGGTTTGTTTGTAGTCTGTAACCATGGAGACACACAGATTGAATAGGAGCTGTATACCTAACACCTAAAGTTGTTTTTTTTATTGAAGACTAATTGCAAAGTTGCTTTATTTTTAAAAAACCTCTAAGATGTACTGGGCCAATAATTAAAGGGAATCTGTCACCTGCTTTTACCATTTTAAGCTGTCCCCATCGCCATGTTCACTAAAGTACCTTATTTCCTGCAGTCTTCTTCTTACTTTATTTAGTTTTGTCCTTTTGATAAAAAAAGCCCTTTTTATGATATGCTAATGAGGCTCCAAGGCGCCCAGAGGGGCGTTTTTTTCCTCTCTGGTGCCCAGTGACGCCCCCCTGCGGTGCCCAGCCCGCCTAAATTTGAATCCCAAGAACGCCTCCTGATCCTCAAATAACCTCCCACAGGTCCGGCAAATGGTTCCGCCCCCTCCCCACGTCATCGTCTACCTTCTAGAAATGCCCCGTCCTTCTTCCTGTTGGCGGTCAGAAATCTCGCGCAGGCGCAGTACCGGATCATCAACCTCCTCAGGGCAACAGCGCTCAGATTACATCACTGGGCTCGGCGCATGCCCAGTGAGACTTTTGAGGCTGTTGCCCTGAGGAGGTTGATGATCCGGTACTGCGCCTGCGCGAGATTTCTGACCGCCAACAGGAAGAAGGACGGGGCATTTCTAGAAGGTAGACGATGACGTGGGGAGGGGGCGGAACCGTTTGCCGGACCTGTGGGAGGTTATTTGAGGATCAGGAGGCGTTCTTGGGATTCAAATTAAGGCGGGCTGGGCACCGCAGGGGGGCGTCACTGGGCACCAGAGAGGAAAAAACCGCCCCTCTGGGCACCTTGGAGCCTCATTAGCATATCATAAAAAGAGCTTTTTTTATCAAAAGGACAAAACGAAATAAAGTAAGAAGAAGACTGCAGGAAATAAGGTACTTTAGTGAACATGGCGATGGGGACAGCTTAAAATGGTAAAAGCAGGTGACAGATTCCCTTTAAAAAAAATGGTTGCAAAAGAATACATACCATTTAATCTATCCAGACTTGCTGCACAAATTATCAGAATTGGCTGGTTGTGATTGCAAGTATCATTCTCCTCTGCATGTAGCTATAAGATGCACAGGGTAGCAGTAGTCACCAACTGGGCTCTGGTGCCAGTTTAGTGCCCTGGAGCTAGGGTACTTTGTAAGTAAGGACTTTTGTGGACATTTGCCCCTATTGCTACTATGCAAACCTAACTCACTGCAGTAGTGCCCTTTACGGGTTAACTGGTACTATCGCTTATACCGTTTTGTATAGTTGAACTGCATATTATATGTTTATTGTAGGAGTAATATACAGCTAGCTAATGCTGAGAAACTTTGGAACTTTTTATCTATGCACTGAAAAATTAGAAATATTCTAAAGTTACTATTAGGGACAACGGTATGCAAAGTTTTGGAGGGAAAAAACCGACACAATTACCTTTTGATCATCTGGTTTAGCTCTGATGTTTAGTTATTCCCATAGACTTGTATTCAAACTCCATACAAGTCTAAGGCAGACTGAAATTGCAACATTGTTTCTCTTTAGGCTGTGCTTCTCCACTCCACCCCTTCCACTAGAAGGTTCTAGTTCAGCTATAATCTGTTTATAAGGAAAGCAGTCAGAGCCCTTAGTTGTCTGCAGATAGGGACAAGTGTTTAGTAGGAGACACTCTGCCATACTGCAGAAAAAGACACTGGGATGGGGATACTCAGCCACAGAGACTAGGTCACCAGCCCTTTGATCAGAGGCCCAGCCGGACAACTGAGTGACCAACCCTTTGGCCAGGCTACTAGCCTTTTGAGAGAGAGAGGGACAGCTAGCTCAGGCCTTTACTTAGCACAGAACCTTCTGCCAGGTAGGAGACTGGGGAAACCAGCTCAGTGCAATGTCTGTATAATCTTGAACTAGTAAAGAAGCACACTGGTTTACTGCAAACATTGACTCTATGGACTTGTTTCCCCCCTGGGTTGCACTACGTTTTACCATCCTTTCCAGAGAGCAGCAACACATGGTGACACCTCGACGGAGTCCAGGGTACCCAAGGTACCATTGGGGAACCTGAAGGACTCAAACACCTCTCTAACCTATAAATAGATGGCACATGGTCCTTGAGGGGCCCTTTTACAGATTTGAATTGGTGCCCCGAAGCTTTAGGCTAGAACTTTCATTATTGTTTATTGTCTTTTATCCCTGCTTGTCCTCCATTTAATCACAGCATACATTGGATGACATGTTGTGAGGTGCATTGTGCTTATGAATGTCCAGCCTGTTAGTCCTGGTGGCTACTATCTTCCTGTGACCCGTGGTCAGGGTCAGCTCCAGGTGCATGTTGGCCCTTCTTCTCAGTTTAACAAGATTGCCTTGGGATTCCTTAGTGAGCCTACCATCTGCCCAGCTTTGCCTGGTTCTAGGCTCTCCTCTGCATGTGGTTCTCCTAGTTCCTGTGTTTCCATTCTCATTGCTCTACATGCCTCAGTCCTGCTACACCAGTATCTGCTTCTTTGGGCCATTTGACACTGGGTTTGCAATTTGGACTGCATTACTCTTCCTGTTGACCACTGCCTTATAGAGATTTATATACTGTGTTTAACGAGCAAGTCACCAGACTACCATGGGAAGCTACTGGGATTGTCTCAACACCAAGGTTGGGGGCAACATATATTATTAGAAATGTAATGATAGATATGTATCAAATCCAACTTCAATGGATCTAATCTTGTTCTCTCTTTCTTTTATATTTTTGCTTTTATTTCAGTTTTTATTATTTTAATCAATATTTTCTTTGATTACGATGTTAAGAGTGATAAGTGCAGATATTTTCCATTGATCCCGTTAATTAGTATGGACTGCAGCAGACAATGTTCACTTAAAATGACCATGAAGGCACTTCATATCTATGAGCTGGATATCTTACATCTGATAAGGGTTTTCTTTCTTCAAAGAACCAAGTATCCAAAGGGATCCTCACCCAATAGCACCTAACATAAAGACCATTAGTGATGGACGAACATGGGCCGGGACGTTTCGCGAACGCACATTCGTGATCAAATGTTCGCGAACCGGGCGTTCGCGGCAGGCCCCATTCACTTTAATGGCAGGCGAACCTGAAAAACCTTCAGGTTATATTTTCAGCCACCAAATAATTACTAGAAGTGCACAAATGTCCACAACATGGACAGTGACATACCAGAGGGGGATCAATGGCAAAAATTCCCACAAAAAATATGTATTTTAATCAGGGGCCATTTTTATGCGTCTTAAAGGGAAACTCTCAAAAATGTGCCCTGCTGGAGCCTATAAAAGTTTTATTTTAGGCAACGGGAGTACAGGCCCTAAAAATTATGCATTCACCGGACAGAAAAGAACAAGTGATTATGTGGCTGGAGGTATATTAGACGGTCACTGATTAACTTTTTTAATGTAGGCCAGTGGAGTACCGGTCCCAAAATTTAGGCATTCACCTGACAGAAAAGAACAAGTGATTATGTGTCTGGAGGTACATTAGGCGGTCACTGGATAAAAATGCAGGCCACTGGAGTAGAGGCCCCAAAAATTAGGCATTCACCTGACAGAAAAGGCCTTTTATGCCGCTGTATATACATAAGACAAGGACCATTCTTTGTCCTGGATGGTGGTGAATATGTGTGGACTGGCATGAGGAAATTCAATTACACGTAGTCATCACAGGTGTTGAATTCCTCCGAGATCCATGCCTCATACATTTTTAGAAATGTGAGGTAGTCCACACTGTCGTGAGCTAGGCGAGTGCGCTTATCGGTCACAATCCCCCCTGCTGGATGAACGTCCTTTCGGAAAGGACACTCGGCGAGGGGCAAGCCAAGAGTTCCATGGCAAATTGTGCCAGCTCTGGTCACAGGTCAAGCCTGCACACCCAGTAGTCAAGGGGTTCCTCGCTTCTGTAGTCGGACACCTGTCGGTCTAGGACAGTGTTTCACAACCAATGTGCCCCCAGCTGTTGCGAAACTACAACTCCCAGCATGCCCAGACAGCCTTTGGCTGTGCGGGCAAGCTGGGAGTTGTAGTTTTGCAACAGCTGGAGGCACACTGGTTGGGAAACACTGGTCTAGGAGTTCCCTGAGGCTGGATCCAAAGGGAGGCTCTCCATGGGTTGGCTGCAAGAATGATCTCATATCCGAAGTGACAACACATCTTCAAACCGCCCTCTTCTTGCAGGCGCAGTAGCATTGGTACCCGCACCTGTTTCGCTGTGCGTGGAAATTCCTTTGCCAGCGTCTGCAACAGCAGAATGCAGCATCTCTCGCAGCAAGGCCTGGAAATGCTGCATTCTGACAGCCCTCTGTGATGCTGGTAACATGTCCGCCATTTTGTGTTTGTACGGGGGGTCTAAGTACGTTGCCACCCAGTACTGGTTCTTGCCCTTAATGCTTTTTATACGGGGTCCCTCTTCAAACACTGGAGCATGAAGGCCCCCATTTGCACTAAATTGGAAGCAGTGGAGTGGCCTGGCTCCTGTTCATCGGCCAGGAGAATGTCATCCTAGGTCTCCTCCCCCCAGCCACGGACAACACCAGGGATCCCCGAAAAAAGTGTAAAGTCCACCTCAAAGCATGCTCTTCTTGCTCCTCCTCCCCCCAGCCAACATCCTCCTCTGACTCCTCTTCAGACTCCTGCTGACTTGACTCAGATGGAGTAGCTTCCCTGGAAATTCATTCAGCATTGCAACTTCTTCATCTTCCAGCTCCTTCTGCTCGACGGCATGGTCAGTGACTTGACACAATGCACGATCCAGAAAGGCGTAAGGTACAACATCACTGATGGTGCCCTGGCTGTGACTGACCAGTTTGGTGATCTCATCAAATGGCTGCAGAAGTCTGCATGCATCTCGTATGAGCAGCCACTGGCGCGGTGAAAAGACACCAAGGTACAGGTAGTCGTTAACGGCACGTTGCTGCTGGAGCAGCCTATTAAGCATATACAAGGTGGAGATCCAGCGCGTCGGGCTGTCACAAATTAGACGTCTGATGGGCAAGCGGTGTCGCCGCTGAACATCAGCAAGGCGAGCCATGGCCGTGTAAGATCTTCTAAAATGGCCAGAGATTTTCCTGGTTTGCTGCAAGACGTCCTGGACACTGAGGTATTTGGCTCATCAACAAATCGCTGCAAGACTAAGTTCAGGACATGTGCCATGCATGGCACGTGTGTCATTTTGCCCTGTTTCAGCGAGCTCAGCAGATTGGCACCGTTGTCGCACACCACTTTACCAACTGTCAAAATGAGCGGGGTTAGCCACTGATCGGCCTGTGACTGCAGAGCTGAAAGCAGTGCAGGACCGGTGTGGCTCTTGGCTTCCAGGCACAACAGCCGCAGGACAGCATGGCAACGTTTCACCTGGTACGTCGAATAGGTTCTGGGGAGCTTGGGGGCTGCAGCGGAAGAGGCGGAAGCAGTGGAAAAGGAGGAGTCAGCCGAGGAGGAGACGGAGGATGGAGTAGGATGAGAAGAAGAGGCAGACCTGCATGCAATCCGTGGTGGTAACACCAAATCCACACGGGTGTCACAGGTTACATGCTTGACGGCTGTCAGAAGGTTCACTCAGTTGGCAGTAAAAGTTATGTACCTTCCCTGCCCGTGTTTGCTAGACCAAGTGTCCGTGGTCAGATTTATCTTGGCACCGACACTGTGTGCCAGAGATATATTCAATTGCCGCTGAATGTGGCCATATAGCTCTGGGATGCCCTTCTGGGAGAAATATTTCCTTCCAGGGACCCACGTGACATCCATTGACACGTCATCATCGTCCCCTTCACCACCACTGACATTAGAGATCTCAGAGTAGGCAGCAACAGCAGGGACCACACTCCTTGGGCTGATCTGGGTACTGTCGTCAGACTGCTGGGTGGCGGCCGTTCCTACTTCCTCATCCGATATCAAGAATGGCTGCGCATCGGTAAGGTCTGGGTATGGATGGGAAAATAATTCCTCTGACTCGAGTGGAGGGGCTATGGTGGTGATGGTGGTGTCTTTGGGGGTGCACACAGCAGAGAGTGAGGAGGGGGCATATACAGAGGATGAGGAGGGTGCAGAAGCGGAAGGCTGAGTTAGCCACTTAACCAACTCTGGTGCGTCCTTTGACTTAATCGCACGCGCCTTCTCCAACTTCCCACTTAGGCTCCGGCCTGGTGCACCTGCCCGACCCCTACCACCCCTGCGGAACGGCCTGCCTCTTCCTCTGCCTGTCATTTTCAAAAGTCCCTAGAGAAGAGTAGTATTTGTAGAAGCAGGTATATCCAGGCCTCAATCAGTATTTTGTGGAAGCAGGTATATAGAACCTCTTAATCAGTATTTTGTAGAAGCAGGTATATCGCACCCCTCAATCAGTATTTTGTGGAAACAGGTATATAGAACTCCTGAATCAATATTTGGTGGAAGCAGGTATATCGCACCCCAACCCCATAAAAAGTATTTTGGAGAAGCAGGTATATCAAACCCCTGAATCAGTATTTTGTGGAAGAAGATATATAGAACCCCTTAATCAGTATTTTGTAGAAGCAGGTATATTAAACCCCTGAATCAGTATTTTGTGGAAGAAGATATATAGAACCCCTTAATCAGTATTTTGTAGAAGCAGGTATATCAAACCCCTCAATCGGTATTTTGTGGAAGCCGGTGTATCACAGGCCTCAATCAATATTTGGTGGAAGCAGGTATATCGCACCCTTCAATCAGTATTTTGTGGAAGCAGATATATAGAACCCCTTAATCAGTATTTTGTGGAAGCAGGTATATCAAACCCCTCAATCAGTATTTTGTGGAAATAGGTATATAGAACACCTGAATCAATATTTGGTGGAAGCAGTTATATTGCACCCCTCAATCTATATTTTGTGGAAGCAGGTATATCAAACCTCTTAATCATTATTTTGTGAAAGCTGGTATATCGCACCCCTCAATCTATATTTTGTGGAAGCAGGTATATCAAACCCCTTAATCAGTATTTTGTGAAAGCAGGTATATCGCACCCCTCAATCAGTATTTTGTGGAAGCAGGTATATTGAACCCATTAATCAGTATTTTGAAGAAGATGTATATCGATCCCCTCAATCAGTATTTTGTGAAAGCCGGTGTATCGCAGGCCTCAATCAATATTTGGTGGAAGCAGGTACATCGCACCCCTCAATCAGTATTTTGTGGAAGCAGGTATATCAAACCCCTCAATCAGTATTTTGTGGAAGCAGGTATATAGCACCCCTCAATCAGTATATTGTGGAAATAGGTATATAGAACACCTGAATCAATATTTGGTGGAAGCAGGTATATTGCACCCCTCAATCCTGTATTTTGTGGAAGCAGGTATATCAAACCCCTTAATCAGTATTTTGTGGAAGCAGGTATATTGCACCCCTCAATCAGTATTTTGTGGAAATAGGTATATAGAACACCTGAATCAATATTTGGTGGAAACAGGTACATTGCACCCCTCAATCAGCATTTTGTGGAAGCAGGTATATCAAACCCCTCAATCAGTATTTTGTGGAAGCAGGTATATCGCACCCCTCAATCAGTATATTGTGGAAATAGGTATATAGAACACCTGAATCAATATTTGGTGGAAGCAGGTATATTGCACCCCTCAATCTGTATTTTGTGGAAGCAGGTATATCAAACCCCTTAATCAGTATTTTGTGGAAGCAGGTATATTGCACCCCTCAATCAGTATTTTGTGGAAATAGGTATATAGAACACTTGAATCAATATTTGGTGGAAGCAGGTATATCGCACCCCTCAATCAGCATTTTGTGGAAGCAGGTATATCAAACCCCTCAATCAGTATTTTGTGGAAGCAGGTATATCGCACTTCTCAATCAGTATATTGTGGAGATAGGTATATAGAACACCTGAATCAATATTTGGTGGAAGCAGGTATATCAAACCCCTTAATCAATATTTTGTGGAAGCAGGTATATTGCACCCCTCAATCATTATTTTGTGGAAACAGGTATTCAGAACCCCTTAATCAATATTTTGAAGAAGAAGGTATAGCGCACCCCTCAATCAGTATTTTGTGAAAGCCGGTGTATTGCAGGCCTCAATCAATATTTCGTGGAAGAGGGTACATCTCACTTCTTAATCAGTATTTTGTGGAAGCAGGTATATCGCACCCCTCAATCAATAGCTTGTGGAAGCAGGTATATCAAAACCCTTAATCAGTATTTTGTGGAAGCAGGTATATCACACCCCTCAATCTGTATTTTGTGGAAGCAGGTATGTCAAACCCCTTAATCAGTATTTTGTGGAAGCAGGTATATAGAACCCCTTAATCAGTATTTTAAAGAAGCAGGTATATCACACCCCTCAATCAGTATTTTGTGAAACCCGGTGTATTGCAGGCCTTAATCAATATTTGGTAGAAGCAGTTACATTGCACCCCTCAATCAGTATTTTGTGGAAGCAGGTATATCGCACCCCTCAATCAATAGCTTGTGGAAGCAGGAATATCAAACCCCTTAATCAGTATTTTGTGGAAGCAGGTATAACGCACCCCTCAATCAGTATTTTGTGGAAGCAGGTATATCGCACCCCTCAATCAGTATTTTGTGGAAGCAGATATATAGAACCCCTTAATAAGATATTTGTAGAAGGAGGTATATCGCACCCCTCAATCAGTAGTTTGTGGAAACAGGTATATAGAACACCTGAGTCAATATATGGTGGAAGCAGGTATATCGCACCCCTAAATCAGTATTTTGTGGAAGCAGGTATATCGCACCCCTCAATAAGTATTTTGTGGAAAGACTTTTGTCTCCGCCTCAAAAATCTTCTTCTGAGCGGAAACCTAACGGACCCCATTATAGTCTATGGGGCCCGTGAGCTCCTTTCGGCTCAGTATTTAGTGAAAGCAGGTATATTGCACCCCTCAATCAGTTTTTTTGGTGCAATAGGTATATCACACCCATTGCAAATAGTTGGTCCAATAACACTTGTACCTCTATATACCTGAGGTATCGCAGCAGAAATGCACACAACTGCTGCACAATACAAATGCACTATAATATACTTTCTATGTTAGAAAGTATATTATAGGTATATCACACCCCTCAGTATGTCACACCTATCAATAGCACACCTATACCAGTCCTTAAAAAGAAGTTTTGTGGCACTATTAGCTAGCGTTTGGTGTCCCTAACAGTCTGTCCCTGCTCCACAAAGCAACCTCTCCCTGCACTGGCAAATCACAGAAAGTAAAATGGCTGCCAGATCGGGTTCTGTTATAGGGTGGGGATGTGTCCATGTGCTGAAACGTCTCAATTGGCTGTCCTGTCCCACCTGATGGATGTGTCATGGGTCAAAGTTCGGCGCAATGCAAAAGAATACGGTGCATGTGAACATCGCAATATGTTTGCATGTGAACATCGCAATATGTTTGCATGTTCGGCGAATCGCGAACGAGCAAAGTTCGCTGCGAAAAGACTGCCGGGCGAACCGCAAGGCCATCTTTAAAGACCATAAAGCTTCATGATGCTATGTACAATTAAGGAGAAGACCCAACTCATTGGACTATAGCATTTTGCTTGGAGGAATTGAAGGGAATAAAGGAATAGATACCACCCTGTAAATCTATGTAGGTAGGTTATGGAGAAGAATGGAGATCTAGCAGGAGACAGAGACTTCTGGAGAAGCATAGTTAATTCATGTGGCATAGTTGTGTTCCAAAAGATAATTATTCATGACCACCGCTTCTGTAGTCCTAAAGAATATAAAAATTTCTCTGTTTTCTCAAGTACCACTCACATGGGATGGTGAATGGGGGTTTAGGATTTGGATAACTGAAGATGTTTCAATTAATGGGGTATTTTGGTTTTGCAATTTTCAGCATCAATTGACAGGAAACAACACATGCTATAATTTACTACGGCTTCGTTCACATCACCGGTCAGCCTTTAAGTTCTCCTGCCCATGGGCCCCATAGACTATAATGGGGTCTGTTAGGTTTCCACTCAGTAGAAGATTTTGGAGCGGAGACGAAAGACTTTTGTCTCCGCTTCAAAAATCTTCTTCTGAGCGGAAACCTAACGGACCCCATTATAGTCTATGGGGCCCGTGAGCTCCTTTCGGATCAGTTATGTGCCGAATCCATCCTTTCCGTTTTCCTGCCCCTAAAGGGCAGGAGAACAGAAAGGCTGAACGGTGATGTGAACGAAGCCTAATAGTGATTGTTTATCTGTAATGCCTCATTTTCCTGCACTCCGTAGTGGTCATGTCACATTTTCCACTGTGTTGATTCCCTATCCCAATGACACCACGTCTACATCTGAGGCAAGGCTTGTAAGGCTCTGCCCTGTGGACACAACATCATCAGTGACCTTGCCTCTCAGGGGGGTGCTCTGTTTATTCTCCTTGGCCCTGCCCTGTAGAAGTGATGTGAGCAATGATGCTGTGTCTTAGGGTCCATTTACACGTCCGTAGAATGGGCCTGGATCTGTTCCGCAACGTTGCGAAACAAATCTGGACCCATTCATTCTATTGGAAAAGTTATTGTTATTAAAAAAACAAAACAAAGCAAAAATCATTAAAGTTTTTGTAACATCCTTAGCATGAAATATCACAAAAGAGTATTTAGTATCCTTGTAATCATAATACACTGTGCAATATAGTGAACATATTATTTATGGTTATTGGTAGATGGAGCAATTTTGATTCCTTTCATACCAGTAATATACTATTTATTTAGTGTTATGCATGTGAAGAAAATTGGACTCCACTACTGGGTATATTGTAAGCAAGATAGAGGAATAGGCAGCTGTAGGATTCCGTGAAATAGTACCGGAGAAAAAAGGAAAGAAAAATCATGGGGCGCCAGGAAAACGCAGAAAGATCAGAAAACTCCTTTGAGTATTCTATGTATTTTGATTTAGTTTGATGATATAATTAGTGATGAGCGAATCGAAGCTGACGAAGTGGAATTCGATCAGAATTTCAGGAAAAATTTGCACCGAATGCAAATTTCCTCGCGCTTCGTGGTAACGAATCGCAATTTTCCTAAGATGGCTGCTACACATTTGAGGACTGAGGACATGGGGCAAGGAACTCTGGGAAGGTGGGATGACCCAGATTGACATGCCTGCATGCAGCCAATCAGCAGCCAGCCCTGTGATGACACAGCCCTATAAATACGGCAGCCATTTTAGATTCTGCCATTTTCCAGCATTCAGAGTGCAGGGACAGATTTGTGAAGGCGCTAGGGACAGCAAGTGGAAAAACGATTGTGGGGGGAAAAAAAAAGACAGAAAAACCTTTTTATAAGTGCAGGGAAAGGATAGGAATCATTTCACAGCATCTTAGTGCAGGGAGAGACATCAGAAGGCGCTAGGGACATTGATAGGAAAGTGATTTACAAGAGCCGGGAACGATTATTTGGGGATCCAAATAGTCATTAGACAGCTCTGTCATTCCAGCTTTTTGTTATTGGGCTGCAAGTGTTATGTTGGAAAGTCTTTAGTAGCTTATATGTTAGTACCTTATTCAGTACGACAAAAAAAAATATATACGCATTTTACTTCTGCAGTTATTTCTGTTGAAAGCGTATAGGGGCGTATTTCAGTACAACAAGAAAAATATATAAGCACTGCACTGTTGCAGTTATTTCTGGAGAAAGCGTATAGGGGCGGATTTCAGTACAACAAGAAAAATATATACGCACTTCACTGGTGCATTTATTTCTGCTGAAAGCGTTTACTGGCCTATTTTAGTACAAAAAGAAAAATATATTCTCAGTTCATGTCGGCGATTATATGTGTTGAAAGCATGGCTGGGAGTCAGTAGGGTGGCAGCAGTGGGAGGTCGGGAGCCAAACGTGTCCAGGGTAAAGCATCTGCTTCGCTGCAGCCTACCTACCCGGGAAGTTGTGGTGCAGGGTATCACAGATATAGCGGCGGTAGCAGTCAGTCAGTGCGGCAGTTATATGTGTTATTTTGTATTTCAGTACAAAAAGAAAAATACATTCTCAGTTCACGTCGGCGGCAGTTATATCTGTTAAAAGCGTTTAGTGGCCTATTTCAGTACAAACAGAAAAATACATTCTCAGTTCACGTTGGCGGTGGTTATATTTGTTGAAAGCATGGCTGGAATTCAGCAGGGTGGCAGCAGTGGGAGGTCAGGAGCCAAACGTTCCCGGGGTAGAGCACCTGCTTCGCAGCAGCCTACCTACTCAGGAAGTAGTGGTGCAGGGGTTCACGGAAGTAGTCACTCAGTGCGGCGGTTATATATCGTAAAATCTTTATTGAAGTATTTTGGTTGAAAAACAAAATTTATTTAGCGGTCAATGCTGCGGTTATATGCGGTAAAATCTCCATGATGTCTCCATGATAAATCTGCAGCGTGGGGGCCCCGTGTGGCTTCTACAAACTTTCAAAACAATCCTTCAGCGGAGTGCTGAGATGCCGTATGACCGGGACTCTCCATTACCTTCCCAGGAGCTGCTGTCGGGAGCAGCGGTTCATTTCTGAGCCGTCCGTATAGTGGGGGGGGGGGGGGGGGAATCCGAACACCCTCTCTATCTCCATGCTCCGTTATATGTGTTCAAAGCTTTTGGGATGTATTTAGGTGGAAAAGCTAAATTTTTTCAGCGTTCAGCGCTGCAGTTATATGCGGTAAAATCTTTATTGACGTATTGCGGTCGAAAAACAAATTTTATTCATGGTTCAGCGCTGTAGTTAGATGCAGTAAAATCTCCATGATGTCTCCATGATAAATCTGCAGTGTGGGGGCCCCAAGTAGCTTCTACACACTTTCAAAATCATTCTTTATGGTCCCATCAGAATTGGCTTATGATTTGGTAGCCAAAAGCAGGAGTGGGTATATAACACAGAAGACCCAAATCCAAATATTTCATTCACGTGTCATCTCTGTTTTGGATCCACTCCTGTTTTTTTTTTTACTTTAGCAATACTGATGGATTACTAACCAAATGCTGACCGAGTGAAGGTGGATGCTCCACAGACAGGATCTGTTTTTTGGAGGTTATTGTTCTGACGGATCAGAGGAAGGGCAAAATAATCAGTGACGTCAACACAAACTTACTGCTGACCCCCTCTCCACTCTCTCGGGGGCTCTACTTGTATAAGCGTTTAATAGAACAGGTTCTGTAGACATCTATGTGGAATCAGCTGACGACGGTGTAAAAGGAGTGCGCTTCTTCTTGATGCTAACATTGACCTGTAAGGCTGAGTTCACAGTTGAGTTATTTGGTCCGTTTTGGCCCCGTGACTGCCCAAATAAGTGAAGTGTGCAGTGATTCTAAGAGTGACGCCTGTCATCTGCATGTCATACTGACTGACAGTATTATTTCACTACCACAGCAGACTCCCTATACGTGTTACTGCAAGGGACAGTGTTCTACACCCCCATAAAGGCTCTCTGCAGCCCGGAATAAGCCATTTTTTAAAATTGGATCGAAACGAAAAAATCGGATCGAAACAAATTTTTCCAAAAAATTCTACGAACCAGCGGAATCGAATTTTTGAAACATTCGCTCATCTCTCAATATAATATATTGATATATTGATATACTGGGTGAATATAGTGATGGAAAGTGGTATTGGTGTGGTGTAAGATGGAAAAACAAGCCAATACCTACATATGTGGACAATAGTATCTGTAATTAGCTTGACGCATTTCAGGGTATTAAGACAACACACCCCTTCCTCAGGAGCACATAACATACATATATAATAAAAACTCAAATGATTGGTTTCAGCATTTCCATGTGGTCGACCGTAACTTCCAGTCATGTATCTTCTGGTACCGGAAGTGCGTTCCACCAATGGAACGCATGTGAATTGTATACATAATTATAAAATATTGTGTGGATATAAAATCAATAAATAATTAGATGAATGAAAATAGCAAATACCTAGCATCAAAAGTAAATAAACGGTCAATAGTCATGATTACATGTATATCGGATGGTGGCGGGGGGCCGCAATAAGCGCTCAGGGGGGTGGAGCGCAGGGTGGGCGCTTCAGCGCTGAGGCGTGGGGATGCGGTGCATTACAAGGAGAGGAGGGAGGAGTCCTCAGAGATTATAGGAAGGCGAGGCCACAAGGTGCGTTCCATGAAGGAGAAAGCTTGTGTGCCGTAGCAGGCTGGTGCGGACCAATGGTGGCGGGTGGGGGCGGGGAGAAACAGAAGCGCAGGCAGGGAACTGTTAAATATGTAAAATGCGAACATGCGTTTGAAGCTGGAATGCATCGGGGTGGAATAATTGTTAACTGTAACATGAAGCAATAAAAAGGGGGATAGATGGATAACTGGAATGGTATCTACTTGTGGCTAGTAGTACATATTTAAGACTACATGAGACAAATATACACTCACCTAAAGAATTATTAGGAACACCATACAAAAAAAAAAACTTTTGCCTTCAGAACTGCCTTAATTCTACGTGGCATTGATTCAACAAGGTGCTGATTCTTTAGAAATGTTGGCCCATATTGATAGGATAGCATCTTGCAGTTGATGGAGATTTGAGGGATGCACATCCAGGGCACGAAGCTCCCGTTCCACCACATCCCAAAGATGCTCTATTGGGTTGAGATCTGGTGACTGTGGGGCCATTTTAGTACAGTGAACTCATTGTCATGTTCAAGAAACCATTTTTCCAGTCTTCAACAGTCCAATTTTGGTGAGCTCGTGCAAATTGTAGCCTCTTTTTCCTATTTGTAGTGGAGATGAGTGGTACCCGGTGGGGTCTTCTGCTGTTGTAGCCCATCCGCCTCAAGGTTGTGCGTGTTGTGGCTTCACAAATGCTTTGCTGCAGACCTCGGGTGTAACGAGTGGTTATTTCAGTCAACGTTGCTCTTCTATCAGCTTGAATCAGTCGGCCCATTCTCCTCTGACCTCTAGCATCAACAAGGCATTTTTGCCCACAGGACTGCCCCATACTGGATGTTTTTCCCTTTTCACACCATTCTTTCTAAACCCCAGAAATGGTTGTGCGTGAAAATCCCAGTAACTGAGCAGATTGTGAAATACTCAGACAGGCCCGTCTGGCACCAACAGCCATGCCACGCTCAAAATAATTAATGAGAGATAGAACAGGTGTTCCTAATAGTTCTTTAGGTGTGTGTATAATAGCCCCCTCTGCATTATTAGTATATATATTGGCCCCTCTGTATTATTGTAATATATAATGGCCCCCTATGTATAAGGATAGTAGAGGATGATAGTAAAGTGAGGAATCTAAAAATGTTTTCTGTGAAACTGTAGAGACGAGACACAGCTGAAAGAAGGTATCATAGTGGTCATATCGCCGAATGAAGACGTTGAGCAAAGTCTACATCACAGGAGATGTCGCTGGATGTAACAGGTATGTGGTGCTGTATTCTACTGTATATAATAATGTCCATCCACATATTTGTTTCACGGTAGAGTTGGGGGGTGGATTGAGAATATGGCCCACCCTGCCGCATCCTGGCCCCAGACTTCAGGTTACACTGTGCGTGTTCTGAATTCTGGGGCCTCACACCCATCTACTACATTATCTGTACTCAGAGAGTTATCACTGAGTTATCTGTGGTGTTACATAGGACTGCAGGTGACATCTACTACATTGCCAAGAGAACGATGAGAGACATGAGACCGAACAATGCAGAAGACTGAAGCATCCTGGTCTTCCATAACACCTCAGAAGTGCCATAGGCTGATAGCATCCAGGCCACGCCGCACTGAGGGGCCCGAACCAAGTACTGAGGACATAGGCATGATTAGACTTTTCAGAGGTCCTACATTTAACATCCTTTTTTTTATTGATTTCATGTAATATTCTAATTTTCAGAGATTGGGAATTTGGGGTTTTCATAAGCTGTAAGCCATAATCATCCAAATTATAACAAATAAAGGCTTGAAATATCTCGCTTTGCATGTAATGAGTCTATCTCATATATTAGTTTCACCTTTTAAGTTGCATTACTGAACTAAATGAACTTTTGCATGATATTCAAATTTTTTGAGTTTTACCTGTGTATAGGTAAATCATTACAGTGTCCGCTATATTTGTTGTTAGGGATATACAGAATATCTGGGGGGATGGGATGAGTCATACAGTATCTCAGGGAGAGAAATATCTTAGGGAGAGAAAAATGATGTTGTGTTAGTACCGATGAGGTGACCAAACCATCTCCCAAGGGACCAAATATCCTTAGGGTGTGGTAGGTGGGTAGTTGTCGTGACCTTATATAGTGTCATAAGGAACAGTCAGAAGTGTGGTCTAAGTGTGGTCTAAAATGGGGTTAGTAGTGACTATATTCCAATGATTCATTCAGACCAATAGGAACTAGGGTATTAAACCAGTATATCCAGAATATTTTTTTTTTTTTTTACACAACTGTGAGTAAGAGTGGGATAAGTCAATGGGGGTCAATCTGGAATCACCAGCATGTGCTTTAGAAAAGTGCTTGGAAATGCTGTGTTTCATGTACTGGCGGTTGATATTAGAGCAGTGTTGGTTAAGTCTTTCCCTAAGGGTTTGAGTAGTGCAGCCTATATACTGTAAGGCGCATGGACATTCCAACATGTAGATTACATTATTAGAGTAGCAGCTCATATAGTGTTTAAGTTCCACGGATTCTCCCGTACTGGTGATTATTACTTTGTTAATTCCATTGGAGATTTGCACCATTTAGAACCACACTTAAATGATCCCTTTGTTTTCTCCTTACCACTCGGGCTGGGTGGGGGGATGTTATTGTGAATTTTGGGACATGAGGAAGCTATGGTGGTCTAAATTAATTTTGAGGTCTGGTCTGGGGTATGAATTAATTTTGAGGTCTGGTCTGAGGTCTGATTTAATTTTGAGGTCTGGTCTGGGGTCTGAATTTATTTTGAAGTCTGGTCTGGGGTCTGAATTCATTTTGAGGTCTGGTCTGAGGTGTGAATTCATTTTGAGGTCTGGTCAGGGATGTCAATTGATTTTGAGCTCTGGTTTGGGGCGTGAATTCATTTTAAGGTATGGTCTAAGGTCTGAATTCATTTTGAGATCTGATCTGAGATTTAACTTCATTTTGAGGTCTGGTCTGAGGTCTGAATTCATGTTAAGGTCTGGTCTAGTATGTGAATTGATTTTGAGGTCTGGTCTGGGGTGTAAATCAATTTTGAGGTCTGTACTAAGGTCTGAATTCATTTTGAGGTCTGGTCTGAGGTTTGAATTCATTTAGAGGTCTGTTCTGAGGTACGAATTCATTTTAATGTTTGGTCTATGGTACAAATTCAGTTTAAGGTCTGGTCTGGGGTGTGAATTCATTTTAAGGTCCGGCCTGGAGTGTTAATTCATTTTAAGGTCTGGTCTGGGGTTAATTCATTTTGAGGTCTGGTCTGGGGTATAAATTAATTTTAAGGTCTGTTCTGTGGTACAAATTCAGTTTAAGGTCTGGTCTGGGGTGTGAATTCATTTTGAGGTCTGGCCTGGCGTGTTAATTCATTTTAAAGTCTGGTCTGGGGTATAAATTAATTTTAATGTTTGGTCTGTGGTACAAATTCAGTTTAAGGTCTGGTCTGGGGTGCGAATTCATTTTAAGGTCTGGCCTGGGGTGTTAATTCATTTTAAGGTCTGGTCTGGGGTTAATTCATTTTGAGGTCTGGTCTGGGGTATAAATTAATTTTAAGGTCTGTTCTGTGGTACAAATTCAGTTTACGGTCTGGTCTGTGGTCTGAATTAATTTTGAGGTCCGGTCTGGGGTCAGAATTAATTTTGAGGTCTGTTCTGAGGTCTTATTTAATTTTGAGGTCTGGTCTTGGGTTTGAATTCATTTTGAGGTCTGGTCTGAGGTTTGAATTCATTTAGAGGTCTGTTCTGAGGTATAAATTCATTTTAATGTTTGGTCTGTGGTACAAATTCAGTTTAAGGTGTGGTCTGGGGTTAATTCATTTTGAGGTCTGGTCTGGGGTGTTAATTCATTTTAAGGTCTGGTGATAAAGTCGCCCTAAAATTAGGGCATTTAAGATACACCCTGGTGTTCCAAATCAATGTACCCTCAGGGGGTTAATATCCACGCGTGGTTGAGAGACTGGACACTGACACAGAAGTTGGTCAAAGCAATCTCTAACTTTATTATATGGGAGTAAGCCGTATATACATCTTCAGAAGAGGGCAGTCCTCTCTGAGGCTAAAACATTGTTTCATTGGTCAAAAAGGAAAAAGTGATAAGAGAAACAGAGATAACACTTCAACATCTGCGCAGTGAGTACCACTTTGGAATGTGAACTAATGTAAACATCTAGGTGGTCGCCATTTTGTAATGGCCGACAATCTAACAATAATACTGCATACGTCATATGTGACACTTCAAAGAGGTGCTTCTCTATAGGCAGTGAATAATATATATCATCAAGCCATATAATTGGCTTACGCCTTCCACCACACTCTGTAGGATACCTGTAGAAGGATGAGAAATCAGACACTTCCCACAGCACAGCTCTTTGCCCCCCTCTCCCTTCTCCAGCTTGAGACAAAGAGAGAGGTGTGGGAGGAAGGCACTTGGAAAAAGAAAAAGTTAACTCATTACAGTCCTAGATATACAAAAAATATAGAATAAAATTCACACATCTTTAACAGTCCCCCCTTGAATTTCATTCTCTCCCTAAACCTAACCATCTGTCCCAATGCTCGGCCTCCTCTTCACCAGCTTCCACGACAAGTCATTCCTAGCGAACAACCTCCCGTGACACTGGATTTGAGCACGGGGAAGTCAGATGATCTTTCCCTAACCGGTGTTGACATTATATGGGGGGACTGGAGGTCATCAGTGCTCCTGATTTTCTGGATCGAAGTCTTCATACACTTCTCCCATCATCATCTCTGGTGCAGCCTCATCAACTGCCTTGTTGAACAATTTCTTTACACAGGGAATAATACAGCAGATAATTAGAACAAGCAAAATCAAAACAACGATGATGATGATACCAATTTGCAACAACATCTGCTTCCAATTTTTGAACCAATTCTCTAGCCCTTCTGCCCATGAATTGTCTATTCCTGAATTCCTTTTTAATTCTTCTGATAGTGAGGTCAATCCCTTTAAAGCCCTCATGACCTGCCCATTGGGCCCTAGATTATCGGGTATGACAGTACAGCAGGTTTCTCCTATCATTTTGCAAACTCCTCCTTTCTCTGCCAGCAACATGTCCAAAGCCATTCTGTTCTGGAATGCCATAGTACTGGTGGGACCCAATTGTTCTATTATACCTTTCAGGGCATCCCGAGTGTAATTCACAAAGCGTTGCTGGTTATAGTAGATATAATTTATCCAATCCACATTTTTGTTTACCACAATTATTGGGAATATAGATTCAAATCCTGCTGCAACTTGATTCTGTGCCTTAAATTCATCAGGGACCCCCCTTGGGACTCCAATAGCATCTATATATACATGAGCGTCCAAACTACCACCTGGAATAGTCTCCCGTTTTTCCCTTGTCTCTATGTGCCCCTGGGATCTCGGAGACTGCTGTATCTGACTTACAACCTTCCTCCAATCAGGGATATCGAAAATATGGAAGGGCATCAATACCATAGCTAATGCACACTGACCATGCCATTGTACTTCGATTTTTGTTCTCAATTTCATGTCTGCACATATCCATATTATATCTCCTAGAGCCTGGGTTTGATTCACCAAATGGATTTTATACTCCTGTCCAGTGGTATTTACTATCTCACCACAATAGCCTTCTGGGAATTTTCCCATCTCCTTTCCTTCCTTGCCCTCTATCTCAAAACAAGTGTAGTTGCCCTTGTATATGGTAATACCAACTATCTTGGGCCCTTCATTCAGAAGAGGGTACTGGTTTTTCCATCGTTCACAGGCTATCTCATTAGATGTGGAGTTGGTGTATAGGCCAAGGAAACAGGTGAAATGATCTCGAGGGAGATGCAGAGGAACAGTACCTAGGTGGGGCCGGGCTGCAGCACAAGTTATACACGCACTCCTATTGGCCTGGGCTGTAGTATATCTCACCCAATCAAGCCACACATTACGATCTGCAAAGCCAGTTTCTGTGACTAAGGTTTCTTTCACTGTATAGGGTTTTCTTCCCTCCTGACTGCGAGCAAGGGACAGTAAGGGGTTTCCAGGGGTTGGAGTGGGGCCAATGAACCTACTTGCCAAATCCTTTAGGTAGAACTGCCCCCAAGGTGCATAGTTTCTATAATTTGACGGGTATCTTCTGAGTACGTACATGCCCAGATCTGTCCTTTGTGGGTTCTGCAATGTTAGGGTCAGGGGGTAACATTTTTGGGGACCCTTGCAAGTTATGGTATTTGGATATAGCTGACAACCACTGGGCCGAGTTTTCCCCACATTTCTGTCAAATAAACGCATTCTATGTATCAGGTTCTTTCCCTGTTTATCCTTACTTTTTAAAGCCTTTTGGGGCCTATATCCCCAATCTTCCCCTGTGTTAGTGATGACATTAGACCAGGAGGAACAGTAAGAGTTACCTGCTTCAGTAACACAGATATAGTATTGGAACAGTTTATACTCCTGTATGGTCATCAAATCATAACATCTGCAATCAGCAACATCACAGTAATCAAAGTCATATACTTGAAGTTCTTTGGTTAAGTTGACCCAGAAGACTAAAGGACTTCTGTCTGAATGTGGTTCCCAAAAATGACATTTCAGTGGAGGTTTTGGGCACACATCTTTGTAGAAACATTTGTCTGAGCTTACATAACCCCCCCATATGATGAATAGAATGAAAAAGGATATCATCATTGTTCAGGAGGTGGGTCGGGATTCGATGTCCTTTTACAATGGGATGCGTGTATCCAAGTCTTTTTTCCCTCAAGTTTCACTGAGGTAGCTGTGGTGAGCAGTACTTGGTAAGGCCCCTCAAATCTGGGTTCCAGTGTCTTTCTGACGTGTTTCTTTACCAGGACCCAGTCTCCGGGCTGCAACTTGTGACTTCCAGGAATCTGTTCAGGATCTGGAATTGAAGAAAAAACTCGAAAATGTAGATCAGTCAAATGTTTACATAGAGCAATCACATAATCAGCTAGACAGTCATACTGTAATGCAAGCTGTTCTGGAAAATACTGTCCTAGCTTAGGGGCACTACCAAATAGGATCTCAAAGGGGGATAGTTTCTCTTTTCCCCTGGGAGTATGGCGAACACTGGCCAGGGCAATTGGAAGGGTTTCTGGCCATGGTTTGCCAGTCTCTTGGGCCATCTTCAGCATCTTTAGTTTCAGAGTACCGTTCATTCTCTCTACTTTTCCGCTGCTTTGTGGTCGGTATGGTGTATGAAAGGCCAAGTGCGTTCCCAGAGCTGTCCATATTTCCTCTGCAATGTCCGCAGTGAAAGCAGTCCCTTGATCACTCTCGATCACTTCAGGTACCCCGAACCGGCAAACCACCTCGTTCAACAACTTCTTCACAGTAGTTTTCGCTGTCTGGTTCTTCACGGGGTAGGCTTCTGGCCATCCAGAGAACATGTCTACAACCACCAAAGCATAATGGAACCCCTGTGCAGGGGGCATTTGGATGTGGTCGATTTGGATCCTTTGGAAAGGGTACAAGGGTTTTGCTAGGCACTTTGTGGGAACCTTCTCCAGCTTCCCTGGATTGCACTTGGCACAGACCATGCAGCTGTTCACATATCGAGAGGTGTAAGTGGAGATGGCGGGTGCAAACCATATGGAGGATATGAGATTGTTCATGGCTGTCTTCCCTAGATGTGTGGGTCCATGGGCCCAACAGACTACATTTGGATATAAACTTCTCGGTAGGCACAGGAGGTGGCCCAGTCTCCATATTCGATCTTCATCTGGGCCAGCATCTTTCCGAGCCCACACCTCATACTCATCATCTGTAGCCTCACGTTGTCTGTCTTCCAAGATCTCCTTAGTGAGGAAGAATCCCTTTGGAATTCCACCGTCTTTCCTGGCCACTTTACCCGGAGCGAAAGCCATTATGGTGCTGAGATCCTTCATTTCCCTCACTGCCGCTTCTTTAGCTGCCTTGTCTGCTAGAGCATTCCCCTGGGCCTCTGGAGTTTCTGCTTTTGAATGGGCTTTGATCTTCAAAATCGCAGCTTGTATGGGGAGGCTTAGAGCTTCCATCAGTGCCTGCACAGCTTCCGCATTCTTCACAGGTGTGCCTCCTGCTGTCAGAAACTTCCTGCTTTTCCATATTGGTCCAAAATCATGGGCTACTCCAAAAGCATAACGTGAATCAGTATAGATGTTTGCAGTTTTCCCTTCTGCCATCTTGCAAGCCTCAGTCAGAGCTATTAATTCAGCCTCCTGTGCTGATTTATCCGGTGGAAGGGGTTGTTGCTGTAATACTGTTTCTATTGAGGTAACTGCATATCCTGTGTGGAATTTTCCTGTTGCATCTGCGTATCTAGATCCATCCACAAACAGTGTCAAGTCCGGGTCCAGAATAGGAGTTTCTTTGATGTTCCATAGGGGCTCAGTTTCTTGTTCAATTAATTGTAGGCAGTCATGGGCTTCCCCGTGATAAAACTCATCATCTGAGTATGTGGCATCAATGTTGTCATCCTTCCCTTCTTGAGTCCCCCCTTGAGGGAAAGGAAGGAGTGAAGCTGGATTGAGGACATGGCATCTGCCGATAGTGACCGTATCTGGAAGTAAGAGAGAACACTGCATTCTGAGATGTCTGGCTGCAGACAAGTGTTTTGGCTGAGTCTGCTGAAGGATGGCTGATATGTCATGAGGGGCCAGGATTTGAAGTGAATGACCCAGGACAACATCAGCTGTTTTGTCCAATAGCAAGTGACATGCATGAATGGCTCGGATACATGATGGACTTCCTCTGGCCACTGGGTCAAGTCTGGCTGAGTAGTAGCCCAGAGGGCGACTGCGGCCTCCATGTAGTTGGGTTAGCACACCTGTGGCATATCCTTGACGTTCCATGACATAGAGTCTGAATGGTAAGTTGTAGTTCGGGAGGCCCAAGGCTGGAGAGGATATGACTGCTTGTTTTAATAGTTCAAAGCATTGTTTTGCCTCAGAGGTGAGGTAGAAAGGCTGAGTAGGAACACAATCATACAAGGGCTGCATGAGGATTGAAGCATCCAGAATCCATGGTCGACAGTATGAGATGAGTCCTAGAAAGGCTTGAAGTTGTTTTGGTGTTGTAGGCTCAGTCATCTTCATAACCGCTGTTTTCCTATCTTCAGTCAGGTGTTTAGCCCCAGGGCTGAGACAATGGCCCAGGAAGACCACCTTGTCCTGACACCACTGTACTTTCGCAAGACTGACCTTGCATCCTTGTTGAGCCAAGAAGAGTAGTAGTGCAACAGAAGCTTCTCTGCATGTTTGTGCAGTGTCAGCACACAAGAGCAAATCATCCACATATTGCAGGAGTGTCACTGTATCATGCTCCATTCTCCATTCATCCAGTATGGAAGACATGGCTTTACTGAACTGAGAAGGACTGTTCTGTGCTCCTTGGGGCATGACCGTCCAGGTATATTGGCATCCAGCATGTGTGAAAGCAAAAAGATATTGACTGTCTGGATGAAGTGGCACTGAGAAGAAGGCATTTGCCAAATCAATTACAGTGAAACGGGTGGCTTCTGGAGGCACACATGACAAAAGGGTATATGGGTTTGATACCACTGGTGTTTCCAGGACTGTAACTTCATTGACAGCCCGTAGATCTTGTACCATACGATAAGTGTCTGGCTGTCCTTTTTTCCCCTTCTTTTTAACTGGGAAAAGGGGCGTGTTACACGGAGAGGTTGTTTTAATTATTGCTCCCTTTTCTTGGAATGCCAAGATTTGCTTAGTCACCGCATCTATTTGTGCCACTGACAATGGATATTGGGGTTTACGTGGTAGGATGGCACCTGACTTGAGCGTGACTACTACCGGCTGGACCTTTAGTCTTCCAATATCTTGTGGTCCTGAGGACCATAGATGGGGAGGTATCAGCTTCATCACATCTGATGGGATGGCTGTTCCAGATATCTCATCCTGTATTATTTGTAGGGCAGCAAGCATAACTGTCTCTTCTGGTTGTAGGAGGGAAGAAAGTGTAATTGTTCCGTCTTCATGGAACTGGATGTTTGCTTGCATTTTTTGGAGTAGGTCTGCCCCCAAGAGATTGAGGGGGCAGGTAGTAGACACTACAAATTGTGACAGGACCGTGGGAGAAAGGACTAAACCTGAGGACACAGGCAATGGTTTAGTCAGCACAGATGTTCTTGCCTCTCCATCAATGCCAATACATTGTACAGTAATATTGTCCAGAAAGGACGGGTCATAGATCTCTTCAAGTCGGAGCACACTTCTGGCTGCACCAGTATCCACAAGAAAGGTGTGTGGGTTCCCCCCCACCTGCAGCTGCACAGTTGGTGTAGGGCCACACTGGGGAGGACACAAAGCCATAGTATTAATGGCCTCTCCGACTTGTGGATCTGGCTTGCCCCCGTCCTATGGTTGATTTGGGGCTGCCCCCATTTGTTGAACTGCCTGGGCAGTTTGGGCCGGTGCCCAAGGAAATTGGGAAGGTCTCCTCTGCCCCTCCCTTGGCCGATGTGGGCATTCCCGTTTGAAATGTCCCTGTTGTCCACATCCATAGCAGGTGATACGGGCCCTCCAGGCCGGATCCTGAAATCTGTCTTCTGCTCCCCTGGGCCCTTCCCTGCTAACCATAACAGGATTAGTTCGAGGGGCCACCTCAATGCTTTTTGCTATTAATACAAGTGTTTCCAGGTCAACCGTCCGATACTCAGGGCGGGCAATTTTTAAGGCTTTTTGGATTGGTATTTTTAGCCCATCCACGAAGGCACTGGATAACATCCTTACTTGCACTGTATCATTACGATTGAATCCTAGATCCCGGAACATCTGTTCCATCCTGTTAGCAAATTTTTCTACGGATTCAGTTTTGTCCTGCTTCATGTCTTGTATCTGAGTAGCTTGATCAGCCAATCTCCCCCTTGCCCATTCCTCCAACTTCTGACTAAACTCCTCCCCTGACCCATATGTCTTTAAGTGTTCTTCTGATGCATACGGTGGGAGATTCAATTCACGCTGCATGGTGGGCCAGAAGGAGTCCCCTGCTTTGATTTGTACCAGCCCAGACAAGTCCCTCCATGCAGCTGAATGCGTCTTCCTTATCTGCTCTATTGCTCTGTAGAAAGGCATAGGGTGCAGTTCTGGATCCGGGAGTGAGTTCACTAAATTTGTGGCTTGGGTGGGGCTAAACGTAACATATCTTCCTCCTGTTTTATACTCCTCACTGGACCTGGCTGTTGAGGTCTGGGCTTGTCGTGTTAGGATGTCTATTTGTCCAGACAGTTTGGCTACCATCAGATCCAGTTCCTTCTCTTTCTCCACTCTGGACATATCATCCAACTCAGGTGGTTCCTCATCTCCTGCACCTGTACTCTCCCTGTCCTCATCGTCTGTTCTCTCATTAGATTTTGCAGCTCCTGTCTTCCTCACTCCTCCTGCCCCCATCATGATTGGCACCACTGGTTTCACTCTTTGTGACACTCCCTTTCCTGGTACGTAGTAGGTGCCGTCAGAATTTATGACTGGACATATGGGCGCTGGCAGGGGGGGCATGGGCTGAGTTGGCTCCTTTGTTTCCCCAAAGGAGATGAGAGGCGGTACATTATTATCTGCAGCCACAAGGGGGGGAGCTGAGGGGTTTGCAGCTACTGCTATCAGAGAGGAGGTGCTCCAAGGCCTGGGGGCTCCACATGCCAGGCAAGCGTTATGTGTATCTGGATTTTTCTGCCTGCATACATCACAAACCCACCCCTCTGGTCTCTGTTGGGGGTGGGCACTTTTCAACAGGGGCTGCAAGTTCTTTTGTCTGTGAGCACCATGATAGGGTGGTGGCTCATCTGGTCCCACAGTATACATATACATCTTTGTTTTTTCATCCCATCTTTCTGTCCCTCCAGTTGCCATAAATCGACTTGCCGCTCGGTGCCATGCCTGTGCTGCACCTAATAATCCTTCATCACTCAGCTTTCCCCGACATCGCTGTACCAGTCTTTTCAATAGTTCAACATTCAATTCTCCATTAATATCACATCCTGCAATCTTCATTAACTTCTTATAATTTTTCACATGTTGACTTCCTTCTTCTCTCGCTACAAGCTGAGGAGCAGTATATTCTCCTCCGTGTGAGTAGGCCTGACCCATCTTAACAACAGTATTTCAGACTGACACACACACAAAACAGAGGAGTGATCAGCACCTTTAACCCTTTCCTCCACAGACAAAGGATTCACCCTCCCCTCTGGTTGGCTCAAATCTGACTATCACGTCTGACTAGTCAGCCGGGACTCCCCGCACGTCTTCCCCAAAACCAGAGGTCAGGCGGGCTCCGTCGCGTCTTCCTGGGGTTCAGGTCAGGTAGTCTCCGCAGTCTTCCCCTGATCAATGAGTCATGTGGAACTACCGTCTTCCTGGGGTTCAGGTCAGGTAGTCTCCGCAGTCTTCCCCTGATCAATGAGTCATGTGGAACTACGCATCTTCCTGGTCAGGTCAGCCGGAGTTCCTTGTCCCACACCTTGGCGCTACAGCGCCCCCTTCCCAACCAGGAGGTTACTGTCCCCTCCCTTTGTCTGTGGTTTTACCGTCTGTGCTCAACTCACTCCTCACATAAATCACAGACACACACAAAACATATACACACCAGAGTGATCTATGATTTCAGACTATTGGTTCAATAGACTCCAAGCTTTCAGCATTACAGCTGACTACTATACTCACATCGGTACCACCTCACAGCAGACTGAGCTATCTGAGCATGACGAAGTAAATAGCAGAAAGGCAGATAAGATAAAAAGTTTTCTCACCTTTCTTTGAGGCTGCAGTCCTCTCCCCTCTGCCGTTCGTCAAGCTCAGGGCCCGTCTTGTCAGCTGTTTGATGCTACAGTTCGCTCAGAGTGCCAACTGGGGTGCCATTTGATAAAGTCGCCCTAAAATTAGGGCATTTAAGATACACCCTGGTGTTCCAAATCAATGTACCCTCAGGGGGTTAATATCCACGCGTGGTTGAGAGACTGGACACTGACACAGAAGTTGGTCAAAGCAATCTCTAACTTTATTATATGGGAGTAAGCCGTATATACATCTTCAGAAGAGGGCAGTCCTCTCTGAGGCTAAAACATTGTTTCATTGGTCAAAAAGGAAAAAGTGATAAGAGAAACAGAGATAACACTTCAACATCTGCGCAGTGAGTACCACTTTGGAATGTGAACTAATGTAAACATCTAGGTGGTCGCCATTTTGTAATGGCCGACAATCTAACAATAATACTGCATACGTCATATGTGACACTTCAAAGAGGTGCTTCTCTATAGGCAGTGAATAATATATATCATCAAGCCATATAATTGGCTTACGCCTTCCACCACACTCTGTAGGATACCTGTAGAAGGATGAGAAATCAGACACTTCCCACAGCACAGCTCTTTGCCCCCCTCTCCCTTCTCCAGCTTGAGACAAAGAGAGAGGTGTGGGAGGAAGGCACTTGGAAAAAGAAAAAGTTAACTCATTACAGTCCTAGATATACAAAAAATATAGAATAAAATTCACACATCTTTAACACTGGTCTGGGGTTAAATCATTTTGATTTCTGGTCTGGGGTATAAATGAATTTTAAGGTCTGGTCTGTGGTACAAATTCAGTTTACTAATTCAGGTCTGGGGTCAGAATTAATTTTGAGGTCTGGTCTAAGGTCTTATTTAATTTTGAGCTCTGGTCTTGGGTTTGAATTTATTTTGAGGTCTGGTCAGGGATGTCAATAGATTTTTAGGTCTGGTTGGGGCGTGAATTCATTTTAAGGTATGGTCTGAGGTCTGAATTCATTTTGAGATCTGGTCTGAGGTCTGAATTCATTTTGAGATCTGGTCTGAGGTTTAAATTCATTTTGAGGTCTGGTCTGAGGTCTGAATTCATGTTGATGTCTAGTATGTGAATTGATTTTGAGGTCTGGTCTGGGGTGTAAATCGATTTTGAGGTCTGTACTGAGGTCTGAATTCATTTAGAGGTCTGTTCTGAGGTATAAATTCATTTTAATGTCTGGTCTGTGGTACAAATTCAGTTTAAGGTCTGGTCTGGGGTGTGAATTCCTTTTAAGGTCTGGCCTGGGGTGTTAATTAATTGTAAGGTCTGGTCTGTGGTACAATTTCAGTTTAAGGTCTGGTCTGTAGTCTGAATTAATTTTGAGGTCTGGTCTGGGGTCTGAATTAATTTTGAGGTCTGGTCTGGGGTCTGAATTCAATTTGAGATCTGGTCTGAAGTTTGAATTCATTTTGAGGTCTGGTCTGAGGTCTGAATTCATTCTGAGGTCTGGTCAGATGTGTGTATTCATTTTAAGGTCTGATCTAGGGTGTTAATTCATTTTGAAGTCTGGTCAGGGATGTCAATTGATTTTGAGGTCTGGTTTGTGGCGTTAATTAATTTTAAGGTATGGTCTGAGGTCTGAATTCATTTTGAGATCTGGTCTGAGGTTTAAATTCATTTTAAAGTCTGGTCTGGGGTATAAATGAATTTTAAGGTCTGGTCTGTGGTACAAATTCAGTTTACGGTCTGGTCTGTGGTCTGAATTAATTTTGAGGTCCGGTCTGGGGTCAGAATTAATTTTGAGGTCTGGTCTGAGGTCTTATTTAATTTTAAGCTCTGGTCTTGGGTTTGAATTCATTTTGAGGTCTGGTCAGGGATGTCAATAGATTTTTAGGTCTGGTTGGGGCGTGAATTCATTTTAAGGTATGGTCTGAGGTCTGAATTCATTTTGAGATCTGGTCTGAGGTTTAAATTCATTTTGAGGTCTGGTCTGAGGTCTGAATTCATGTTGATGTCTAGTATGTGAATTGATTTTGAGGTCTGGTCTGGGGTGTAAATCGATTTTGAGGTCTGTACTGAGGTCTGAATTCCTTTAGAGGTCTGTTCTGAGGTATAAATTCATTTTAATGTCTGGTCTGTGGTACAAATTCAGTTTAAGGTCTGGTCTGGGGTGTGAATTCCTTTTAAGGTCTGGCCTGGGGTGTTAATTAATTGTAAGGTCTGGTCTGTGGTACAATTTCAGTTTAAGGTCTGGTCTGTAGTCTGAATTAATTTTGAGGTCTGGTCTGGGGTCTGAATTAATTTTGAGGTCTGGTCTGGGGTCTGAATTCAATTTGAGATCTGGTCTGAAGTTTGAATTCATTTTGAGGTCTGGTCTGAGGTATGAATTTATTCTGAGGTCTGGTCAGATGTGTGTATTCATTTTAAGGTCTGATCTAGGGTGTTAATTCATTTTGAAGTCTGGTCAGGGATGTCAATTGATTTTGAGGTCTGGTTTGTGGCGTTAATTAATTTTAAGGTATGGTCTGAGGTCTGAATTCATTTTGAGGTCTGGTCTGGGGTCTGAATCCATTTTTAGGTCTGGTCTGGGGTCTGAATCCATATTACTGAGCAAGTCTTCTCAGCCGCCACATCTTATAACTAGTAGAAGACAAGTGTGACTACCGGCTCTTGATGTGAAGTTTTACACAGAGGAACTGGGTCTACCAGGGGTTAGAGGAGTGCAGGGATCTCTTCCCCTCCAAATAAAATTTCTATGTTCACCTGTTTTCTACTCTCTTGTGGGGACACTATGGTATCTTTCCGATCTCCTAAGGTGGTGTCATGTGTTAAGGAATTAACGTATGTGCACACTAGTGTGTAATGCAGCACAGAGAGAGAGAAGACTACGGTATGTGCATGCACTGAAAGAAAGCATACAGGAACCAGGCTATTTCATACATAGACCATGTGTCCAACCCATGTATGCGCACCTTCACAAGAGCTATACAGGGCATGTGTAAGGGTTTATTTGGAAAGTCATCTGTGGCTCACTGCCCACAAACAGGAAGCTCAAAATGAAATCAAGTGTCACACACTGGGTGGATCAGGGGGATAAAAAAAATAAAAAAAACACTGCATTTGGGAGCAAAATATCTTTATTTATTTGCTTTTCCACACTTGGTAGAGATTATTCAACTCAAAATCAATGGTTACTAGAGAAGAGCGAATCGAAGTTGACAAAGTGAAATTCGATCCGAATTTCAGGAAAAATTGGATTCGCACCGAAGCCGAATTCCCTCAAGCTTCTTGGTAACGAATCGCATTTTTTCCTAAAATGGCTGCTGCACATGTTAGGATATGGAGCAAAGAACTCTGGGAATGAGGGATCACCCACAATGCCATGCTTGCAGCCAATCAACAGCCAGCCCTGTAATGTCACAGCCCTATAAATACCCTCAGCCATTTTGGATTCTACCATTTCCAGTGTGCTTAGTTCAGGGAGAAATGTCAACAGGCCCTAGGAAAAGTGCTCGGAAGACCTTATTGTGCTGAAAAAACGATTTACAAGTTCAGGGAAAGATTATTCAAGGTGTAGGGAAAGGATTGGGAGGCATCATTTACGCTATAAAAGAAGAACAGGGTCCAAAAGGGGAGGGTACAGCCTGGGTAATAGGAGCAATTCTATTACACCTTGCTGCACTTATTGGGGATCCAAATTGCCATTATACTGCTGCTTTTAGGTTTGCACTAGATGATAACTCTGTAATTCCAGCAATCCTTGTTTGTTATTGGGATGCAAGTGCTGTGTTGCAGGGTGTACTTATAGGAAATATATGTACGTCATATTAACCGTTCTGCGGTGCATTTAAATTGTTCTACAGTTTCTTTTGGGGTGTATTAGTGTAAAAAAAAGGACTTCTTATTTGCCGTTCTGCCTGCAGTTACATTGTACTACACACTTTTTTGGGGGTGTTTTAATAGTCTAAAAAGTATGTATTATTTGCCGTTCTGTGGTGCAGTTAATTTGTACAACAGCCTTTTTTGGAGTGTATAAGTGTAAAAAAAGTATATCCTATTTGCCATTCTGTGGTGTAGTTACATTGAACTACAGCCTTTTTTGGGGTGTATAAGAGTAAAAAAAAAGCACATATTATTTGCCGTTCTGCGGTGCAGTTACTTTGTACTACAGCCAAGATCTGGAGGAGAGATCCGCCGCTTCCTCCGATAGGCGGGCAAGTAGTGATGATGAGAGTCGCGTGGGAACTGATGTTGCGAATGGTCAGGCTCCTGACCCTGAGACCATTGAGGGGGACACCAGTGACGTGCAGACAGTAGCGGATGATGATGAAGCTGATCGCACTTGGTTGCTAGGTGAAGAAGGGGCTTCATCATTATCAGGAGAAGAGGGTGGAAGCTTGCGCGTGAGGCAGCGGCTGAGCCAGCAAGGTGGTAGCATGGCCGGGAGTCAGCAGGGTGGCAGCAGTGGGAGGTTGGGAGCCAAACGTGCCCAGGGTAGACCGCCCGCTTCCCAGGAGACTACTTGCCTGGGAAGTAGCGGTGCAGGGGTTCACGGAGGCAGCAGTAGCAGGCAGTGATTACGGAGAGTTGGGGGAAAATGCCATTCTCTGCGGTGTGGCAATTTTTTGTTAGGCTGCTGAAGAAGGTGAACATGGCCATTTGTCGAATTTGTGGGCAGAAGGTGAAGTGTTGGCAGGGTGCCAATGTTGGCACCACAGCCCTGCGTCAACACATGCAGCATCACCATAAAGTTGCCTGGGAGAACCGTGGCTCTGATGTGGTGGTCCAGCCTGCCGAAGCAACCGCTGCATCACCCAGTGGCACGCCCCCAATTTAATGCAGTCAAGGCTCTACCACCTCAGCCGAAGCGAGCTGTCTGTCCTTCCCATCATCTGCAGGTCCTGATGCTCCTCCTCGTCAGTCATTCCGTCAGCAATCGATCACTGAAGCAATTGCAAAGAGACAACATTATGCGCGCACTTATCCAACGGCGCAGAAGCTGAATGTGCTCCTGGCCAAGTTGCTGGTGCTGCAGTCCCTCCCTTTCCAAATGGTGGATTCTGCATCTTTCTGAGAAATGATGGCTTGTGCTGAGCCGAGGAGAAAATTTCCAAGCCATCAAAATATTACCAGCCCTGCACACATATGTAGAACAGAAGGTGGGCCAGTCCTTGAGCCTGTCGGTGTCTGCCAAAGTGCATGGCAGCGCTGACGTGTTGAGCTTTAACTACGCTCAAGGACACTATATGTCCTTTACGGCCCACTGAGTTAATGTGGTTCCTCCCTAGCCACACCAGCAACTTGGCCAGGTGACGCCGCTTCCGCCTTCACGTTCTCATGCTGTTGGTCCTGCGACAATGTCCCTCTCTGCCTCCTCATCCTCCACCGTGTCCTCATCCTCCACTGCAGGGACAATTCACAGTGCTCCTCCAGCATACCGTATGTGCAGGGCACGGTGGTGTCAAGCTGTTCTGCACCTAGTTTGCCTGGGCGAATGGAGTCACACAGCTGGGATTTTTAAACACCAGTTCCTGATGCATCAGACTAGATCATCCATGCTGCCACACCTACACTTTGACAAAAGAGGACTGTTTCTTCTGGCTACCTTCTTCACCTACTGCTGCCACCTGCCTGAAGCCACACCTGATACCAGGTGCTCCTACTGCCAGCCACCATTTTCAGCTGGTACTGGTATTGCCCCTCACCACTCTGTCACTGTGCCACTCTCTGGTCTTGTCATGCTGCTGCTATAGCACTACTCTGTGGTCTCCTCATCCTGCTGCCACTTCAACATTATGTCACTGGGCCACTCTGTGGTCTCCTCATGCTGCTGCTACCTCAACGCTAGGTCACTGGGCCACTCTGTGGTCTCCTTATGCTGCTGCCACTTTACTACTCTGTGGTCTCCTCATGCTGCTGCGACTTCATTACTCTATGGTCTCCTCATGCTGCGGCCACATCACTACTCTGTAGTGTCCTCATGCTGCTGCTACCTCCCCACTATGTCACTGGGCCACTCTGTGGTCTCCTCATGCTGTTGCCACCTCCACACTATGTCATCTTGCCAGTCTATGGTCTCCTCATGCTGCTGCCACCTCAACACTATGTCACTGGGCCACTCTGTGGTCTCCTCATGCTGCTACCACCTCAACACTTTGTCATTGGGCCACTCTGTGGACTTCTCATGCTGCTGCCACCCTCCCCATTTCATGACTGGGCCACTATTTTGCCTTTTTGGCCTGGATGACATCATCATTTATTTGACCCTTCTTCTGATCTGTCAGAATGAAGGAAAAATGAGACACACAACGGATCTTGTCTGTGTAGCAGCTGTAAGGCCTGTATGGTCCCATCAGAATTGGCTTATGATTTGGTAGACAAAAGCAGGAGTGGGTACAAAACACAGAAAACATGCAATAATTCCATTCACGTGTCATCTCTGTTTTTGATCCACACCTGTTTTTTTGGGGCTTTAGCAATACTGATGGATTACTGACCAAATGCTGACCGAGTGAAGGCGGATGCTCCACAGACAGAATCAGTTTTTTGGGGGTCATTGTTCTGACAGTTCAGAGGAAGGGCAAAATAATCAGTGACGTCAACACAAACTAACTGCTGACACCCTCTCCACTCTGTTGGGGGGCTCTACTTGTAGAAGCGTTTAATAGAACAGGTTCTGTAGACATCTATGTGGAATCAGCTGACGACGATGTAAAAGGAGTGCGCTTCTTCTTGACGCTAACATCGACCTGTAAGGCATTTGAGTTATTTGGTCAGTTTTGACCCTGTGACTGCCCAAATAAGTGAAGTGAGCAGTGATTTTAAGAGCGACGCCTGTCATCTGCGTGTCATACGGACTCACAGTATTATTTCACTGCCACAGCAGACTCCCTGTGCGTGTTACTGCAAGGCACAGTGCTCTACACCACTATAAAGGCTCTCTGCATCCAGGAAATAGCTGTTTTCTAATGTGATTCACCACAAATAAATTTGGATCGAATCGAATCTTATCGAAAAATTCGGCAAACTGACCGAATAGAATTTTTGAGAAATTCGCTCATCTCTAATGGTCGCAGGTTCACTGGTGGTCATTCACAGTGAACACCGTTCATCCTTCTACAAGAACAGACCTTTTGTCTTGTGAATCTTATAGGTATTTGCTGCACTTTTTTTTGCAATAATTATGTTTTTTGTGGAGATGAACATCCATCACTGGCGACATCATCCAACCTGACTGTCCTGTTAAAAGTTCTTGAACTTGTGCTGTTTTGAAGCAGAAAAATGTATTCCTGAATGAAGCGGACGCTTTATCATGGTTTTAACGAGACGACGAGGGAAACAGGTTTAATACAAGTATCTACCAAACTGAAGATCAATTCTTCGTAACTGCTCACACCCCTCCTGGAAAAACAAGAGTAACGGTTAATTACTCTTGGGACATTCTCTTCAAATCTATCCATGGCTTGCAGTCTTTCCTTATTTCTAAATTTAGAAGATCTCCTTTGCACGTATTGATCCTCGTCACCCTCTGTTAATTAGATACATAACAAGCTGCATTTGCAACTCATTTATCAATTGAATCTAGTACCTTTCCCATTTTTAGCCTGGAGATGTAATTTGGAGACCTTCACCAAATGCCGCGTCTCCTGTTCCTTGTTACGTGCGGCACAGCAGCCCATCGATGCCCTTCTAAATTATTATACAGATGGAGCAGAGTTTAGTGTGATTTAATTCAATAAGGCTGTTCCATACTGAACTTTTTTAACCAAGACAACATGAGACAGAATCAAAAATTTTGCAAGCAGCCTCATCGTCTACAATCCTTGTCCTTCTAGTGGTTGCAAAACTACAACTCCCAACATGCTGTGAGTTGCAGTTCAGCACCAGTTGGAAGCCGCCATTTGCAGACACCTTGGCTAGACCATGACGATAAAAGCATTTCTTATACAGATGTGTCTTTTTAAACTACTGTTGTACATAAGCAGGTCCTGAAGGAGTCATGATCGCAGATTGCTGGAAGCATTTAGTCTACATTCACACGATGGCCCTTTTAGTGATGGTCGTCACACGGCTGTTTTAGAGCTTAAGTCTATGAGGCTATTCACAAGGCTGTTTTTCAACAGCCAGAAGGACCCTATTGAAATCAATGGGCTCATTTTGAACGGCTGTATAGACAGGCGTGCACCCGTCTGTTAAAAATGGACAAACGACCAGAAAATTGGTGCAGAATGGCCATGAAAAAATTACAGTGAGTCTGTTTTTAATGGCCATTTATTGTTTTAAACAGCAGACACCCAGGGCTAATGTCTGTGATCGACGATAACGTCGATCACAGACATTTAACCTCCATGTGACCATGGTATATGGGAGCTAAAATAAACCCAGGCTGCCGCAGACATGCTCCGATGGAGACTCTGCCCATGGAAGGGCTCTATGGGAACCTAGTGTAATTCTTATCTAGAAGCAATCTAGTGATTGCTTGTTCAGGTTTCCTATGGGAACTTTAAAAAAAAAAAACTTTAACAAAATAAAAAAAATTATATAAAAATTCTATCAAAACAATAAAAAAATAAACATAATGGGCATCACCATGTGCAAAAACACTAGTACTACTAAAATAGAAAAATATTTTTCAGTAAACGGCAAAAGGGAAAAAAAATCGTAATTACTAATTTGCGTTTGTTGGTCATTTCACCTCCCTCCCAAAAATTTACTAAAAGTAAAAAAGTAATACACCCCCCAAAATACTATCAATGATAACTACAGATAACTTCACAAAAGTGAACCTTTTGTCACAGGGAACCGGCGCACATAGCGGAGCGAGGATGCGGGCGGCGTCCACTTCTCCATGGGGACCAGGGTGCTGCGAGGATCCGGCCGCGCATGCCCCCTAGGCGTTGCCGGCATCCTCCGTCCCTTAGACAAGCAGCAGGAGAGCTGACCGCTGATAATGATGATCAGTGCTCGGCTATGTTGGGCTGTGTTATGCAAGTCAAGTGACGCTGGCCACGTCCTGTGACTCACCAGTCTGGGCTATTTAAACAGGCAGCCTGCTGGCCTCAGGTTGCCTGTGATTGGTCTTTCTACCTTTACCAGCATTTGTATTTACCTTGCTATTGTGTTTGGACCTCGGCTTTGTTTCTGACCTAGACCTTGTTACCTCCTTGGAATTGTCGCAAACTCTCGGCTTCTGACTTCGGTTTGTTTTGACCTTGCTGGAGACCATATCTCCAGAAGGATATTAATACTTTGGAGAGAGTTCAGAGAAGAGCTACTAAACTGGTACATGGATTGCAGGATAAAACTTTCCAGGAAAGATTAAAGGACCTTAACATGTAGAGCTTGGAAGAAAGACGAGACAGAGGGGATATGATAGAAACTGCTAAATACATAAAGGGAATCAACAAGGTAAAAGAGGAGAGAATATTTAAAAGAAGAAAAACTGCTACAAGAGGACATAGTTTTAAATTAGCGGGGCAAAGGTTTAAAAGTATTATCGGGAAGTATTACTTTACTGAGAGGGTAGTGGATGCATGGAATAGCCTTCCTGCAGAAGTGGTAGCTGCAAATACAGTGGAGGAGGTTAAGCATGCATGGGATAGGCATAAGGCTATCCTTCATATAAGATAGGGCCAGGGGCTATCCATAGTACATAGTATGTTGGGCAGACTAGATGAGCCAAATGGTTCTTATCTGCCGACACATTCTAGGTTTCTATATGTTTCTATTGTGTTTTTCCCTTGTGTACCTGCGTGACCTCCTGACTTTGACCTTTGCTTTCCTGTCTCTGTTACATATTACTTTAGCACCCTTTAGGCCCCTGCACGTATCTAAGCTAGGGATCGCCGCCAAGTTGTACGCCGTCAGTTAGGACAGGCCGTGCAAGTAGGTAGGGACAGAGGTGCGGGTGGAGATCAGGGCTGCACTCTTCCCTCCCTACGTGACACCTTTACATAGCTCCGTACACTTAACTACAAAAAAGTTATAGGCGTCAGAAAATAAAATTTTCAGTATTAAAAAAGTAAGAAAAACTATACAAATGTGTTAAAGCCATTTTCGTACGGACCTGGGGAATAAAGAGCATGGGTCAGTTTTATAGCATAGGGATGTAGCTTCCCGGTACATCGTATGCAATATTAAATGGTGCCATTAGAAAGTGCAACTTATCTTGCAAACAACAAGCCCTCACACAGCTATGTCAATGGAAAAATAAAAATGTTATGGTCCTGGAAAGGCAGGAAGTGAAAAATGAAAATACAAAAATGAAAAACCCTCTGGGGGTAAACACCATCTATCGGTATGTGAAGTCATTTGGCTGAGAGATAGTCCTTCTTAACCCCCACCTCCATTATCATGCATGCTTAGCTTGGCCGAGTGTCACGGCGGACAGGATCTCAGATACACAGACAACCAAATACACAAGTGTCTAGGCTAGATGCTGGGGACAGGTCACCTCCTAGCACATCCCTGACTTCTCTCCCTATGCTGCTAAGCCCACATTCAGACCTTGATGGTTGGAATGAAGTGTCCTCGTGCCTGGACTGCAAACATCCTAGAATCCCTAAGATGGTGAAAGGGGAGAAGGGGCAGAAGACACACAAATAGCCTAGACCGCAAACAACACAAACAGAAACCAAACTTATCTGAGCTGGAACAGACAATCCTTCCTTCCTTGAATCCAAGGCCAGACAGAATTCTATAATCCACACGGCCCTCTGGGATTGAAGGCAATTTAAGCCAATGATCCCACCCAGAGCACCTGAAGGAAGGCGGATCCAGCATGATTCCAAAACAAACAAAAGGTTAGACACGTGCTGCCAATCTGACAGACCTCCGCACACCGTCCGAGCAGGGCATGACACCGAGCGTGCATGTACTCTCATAGGGAAGATGGAAATAAGCTGCCTCCAGACGCTTCCCTAGAGCACAAAGTGTTGGGCATGTTGCAGTTTAACGCATCCAATCTTTTTTTCCCTAATGACGTCAGGCAAACATTCAATATGCATTATATGGTAGCCTATCCTGCCAAACTCAGCACATTCGCCCAACGTTAGTCTTATGTGTCATTTTTGCTGAATTATACTATATCGCTCTATAAAAAAATTGTACTAACTGAAAACCAAAGGCTTCATGCACATGGTAGTGTTATACACCCACAGAATTATAACAGCATTCCCATAAAAGTGCATGATGCCATGCAAATCCTACAGAATAAACATTGTGCTCTTCTCCGCTGCATGCCATGTCATGGGTGGTAATAATACTTTTTCAATCCTCCAGGATGCTGTCCATGGACACTGAGTTTCACCAGTTAGACCCTTGATGATTTACTGATCACCAGGAGCTACATTCAGAGATGGGATGTCACCGGTTGACCTCTTTAATTAAAGTCACATCAGAATATCCTTAGATTGGAGTTCCTTGGCCTCACCAGAGGTGAGGATTCTGAAGACCATCCTCAGTCATCTAGTAACTAGTGAAAATAGTGAATTGTGGTGTATGTGTATACAGTTGCAAGAAAAAGTATGTGAAGCCTTTGGAATGATAGGGATTTCTGCACAAATTGGTCATAAAATGTGATCTGATCTTCATCTAAGTCACAACAATAGACAATCACAGTCTGCTTAACCTAATAACACACAAAGAATTAAATGTTACCATGTTTTTATTGAACACAAAATGTAAACATTCACAGTGCAGGTGGAAAAAGTATGTGAACCCCTAGACTAATGACATCTCCAAGAGCTAATTGGAGTGAGGTGTCAGCCAACTGGAGTCCAATCAATGAGATGAGATTGGAGGTGTTGGTTACAGCTGCCCTGCCCGATAAAAAACACACACCAGTTCTGGGTTTGCTTTTCACAAGAAGCATTGCCTGATGTGAATGATGCCTCGCACAAAAGAGCTCTCAGAAGACCTACGATTAAGAATTGTTGACTTGCATAAAGCTGGAAAGGGTTATAAAAGTATCTCCAAAAGCCTTGCTGTTCATCAGTCCACGGTAAGACAAATTGTCTATAAATGGAGAAAGTTCAGCACTGCTGCTACTCTCCCTAGGAGTGGCCATCCTGTAAAGATGACTACAAGAGCACAGCGCAGACTGCTCAATGAGGTGAAGAAGAATCCTAGAGTGTCAGCTAAAGACTTACAAAAGTCTCTGGCATATGCGAACATCCCTGTTAGCGAATCTACAATACATAAAACACTAAACAAGAATGGATTTCATGTGAGGATACCACAGAGGAAGCCACTGCTGTCCAAAAAAAACGCATTGCTGCATGTTTACAGTTTGCAGAAGAGCACCTGGATGTTCCACAGCTTACAGTTTGCAGAAGAGCACCTGGATGTTCCACAACAGTACTGGCAAAATATTCTGTGGACAGATGAAACCAAAGTTTAATTGTTTGGAAGAAACACACAACACTATGTGTGGAGAAAAAGAGGCACAGCACACCAACATCAAAACCTCATCCTAACTGTGAAGTATGGTGGTGGGGGCATCATGGTTTGGGGCCTGAACGGATTGCTATCATCGAAGGAAAAATGAATTCCCAAGTTTATCAAGACATTTTGCAGGACAACCTAAGGCCATCTTTCCACCAGCTGAAGCTCAACAGAAGATGGGTGTTGCAACAGGACAACGACCCAAAGTATAGAAGTAAATCAACAACAGAATGGCTTAAACAGAAGAAAATACACCTTCTGGAGTGGCCCAGTCATTGTCCTGACCTCAACCCGATTGAGATGCTGTGGCTTGACCTCAAGAAAGTGATTCACACCAGACATCCCAAGAATATTGCTGAACTGAAACAGTTCTGTAAAGAGGAATGGTCAAGAATTACTCCTGACCGTTGTGCACATCTGATCTGCAACTACAGGAAACGTTTGGTTAAAGTTATTGCTACTAAAGGAGGTTCAACCAGTTATTAAATCCAAGGGTTCACATACTTTTTCCACCTGCACTGTGAATGTTTACATGGTGTGTTCAATAAAAACATGGTAACATTTAAATCTTTGTGTGTTATTAGGTTAAGCAGACTGTGATTGTCTATTGTGACTTAGATGAAGATCAGATCACATTTTATGACCAATTTGTGCAGAAATTCATATAATTCCAAAGGGTTCACATACTTTGTCTTGCAACTGTATGTATGTGTAAGCTGTGTATGTGCAGTACCCCAGTGCAAGGGGGTATCTGACATAGGTTTGTACTGTTGTACTGTTTTGTAATGCTAGCATAATATACTGTACACCCAGTATGTCTAAGTATGAGACAGGCTTTCCCAAAGTTACCAATCCTGGCCCAGCCCTCTTTAGAGCTTAGGGTGTGGACTGGTCCCAATCCCTGATTCCAGAAGTTAGGTATCTGGCCATTGGAAACTCGTGCGCAATCCACAAAAACCCCGCCCTGATAATGTACCACGAATTGTCAGTCCCTAGGCCACGCCTCCGGTGAGCCCTATTGGACCGTTTCCTGTCACAACCGTCCTTGGTCCCAGACCACCCTCTGGTAGTCTGAGTCCATGGGAGGCCGTGCCACCTGCTCCGTAACAGCTTTCAAGCACTAGCCCCTAGCGCCACCTGAAATCCCTGGTGGGACGTGGTCAGAATAGATGAGACTGCCATGTCCCCTGTCAGTTCTACTAACTGCCGGTCCCTAGACCACTCCTCCGGTAAGCTCTGCTGGACCGTGACCCGGCACAGCCGTCCTTGGTCCCAGACCATCCGCTCGAGGTCTGAGTCTGAGGGCGGCAGTGCCGCTTGATCCTTGAGAGCGTTCAGGCTGGCATCAGCCACTACCGCCATCTGAAGCCCCTGACCGGACGTGGCCAGAATAGACGAAACTGCCACGTTCTCTGTCAGGTCCCTGGGACCTGTCTCCTGGCCTCCATCTGACTTAGCAGCCACTGGGTTGGAAGAGGGAAAGCCATCAGACCCCTGAGGGGCCCCTAGGGCCCCAACACTCCCACTGTGCGAGACAGCAGCTATGGTCGCTGCCACCGCTGGTAGTGCCTGCTTCCCCTTGGCTTCCGACAAAGTCGCCAGTACAGATGGACTAACCTGGCCCTCTGACATCCCGGTTGTGGAGGAATCCTGCACTGAGGCTTTACCTGGGAGCCCTATCTCTCCTGGGACAGCCCTGACCTCATTTGCATCCTCCTCCTCCGCAGATGTCTGCCCTCTGCTTGTCCCCTCAGTAGCCACACCTGAGGACAACAGGTCCCAGCATGCTTGCTGGCCACACCCTGGGGCCTCAGCACAGCTGGCATGAATGACCCTCCCCCTTGAGGGGAGAGGCACACATTACATCCCCCACTCCCACATCCCCATCAACAGGCATGTTATGAACAATAACAATATCAACAGGGGTGGACATGACATCACATTCTGGGGGATCGGACCTCGGGATGTCAGCGTCCACGTACTTAGACACAAGCCGCCTCAGGTCCATCTCAAGCAAAACACTGGCAGGGATATTTGAAGATACCCCCACCTCCCTTACTCCTCGACCGGCGCCCCAGTCCAAATAGACCTTGGCGACGGTTCTACTCCTTCAATCCCGGAGACAGTAAGGGATCTCCTGGGCAATAAATCATGGGGTGCCACCAGTTCAGGTCATACCAGAGTCTTCTCAGCGCCGGTGTCTCTAAGTCCCATGGCCACGGCCTGGCCCACGGTGACCGGTTGCAAATTGTCAAGGGACCTCCCACCACCCCCGCCCACACACAACATAGTGGACGGTTTCCGGGTCGGTGACTGGGACTGGTGCCTCAGGTGCAGGGGACACATAACTTTGAAGTGTCCTTGCTGCTTACACAGTTGGCAAATTCGGTGTTCCCCAACTGACGTGGAAAGTGTAGCAGGGGCCGGTGGCCACTTGGGCCTAGGGGCAGGGGAAGCAGGTGCAGCGTGCGTCTTACCCCCTCTCCAGCCGACAGGTTTCCGGGCCTCTGAAGTCCTGTTGTTGGTGTATTCATCGGCCAGGGCTGCTGTCACGGAGGCCCCCTTTGGCTTCCGGTCACGGAGGAACTGCTGTAGGTCCTCCGGGCAATTCCACAAGAACTGCTCTGTGGCAATGAGCTCCTTGGTGAGCTTTGGCTGTGCTCCCCCTCACCTTGAATAAAGTTGCCTTCCACCTCCTCTCGGCCCCCTATCTGGACTGTGTCCTCTCCGCCATCATTCATAGCCTCGGCCATCTCCTTAGCCTTGCTTCGTGTGTAACTGGCCATCATTGCCACGGATGGTCACTGACACAGACTGCAACCTGATGCACACACACCTTATTGTATTTGCTCTCAGACTGTCTAGTGTTGAGCTGATCTTAAGACTCCAGCGGCAAAAGCTACAGCTGGTAGTCTTTAGTGTCTGGGAGTATGGGTCTCACACTCATACACACTAGTATCTCGATCCCACTTTGCTGCCACCAATATGTGATGAATACCACGCCTTGTGCCCACTTGACGTCACCTACGTCGAGCTCATAAGAAGCAGTATGTCACTTGTTACCAAGACGTGACGTTACGCCCTCCAGAGAAGCAGGTAAGGTCAGCTTGGTACAGTTTACACAGACACCTCCTGTCCTCGCAGGCACAGAGAGGCAACAAGCTGAGAGAGCCTTTTCACTGCCGCAGTGAAAACAGCGCTGTTTTAGCCCGGGTAATCTGCCACTAGCTTCTCATTTGATATAAGCCTGGTCCGCTAACGGGATTATATAGGGTAAGAAACCAACCCGTGGTAGCTTAGAACTAAGCCGAAACACGGACGTGGGTATTCGTGATTGAGATACAAGACAGCACAAGATTAAATTATATATATAATTGCATTAAGGGCACACTAGATAACACAATATACACTAAGAATATATACAGTGGTCTGAGGTTACAAATACAGGTAATATGATACACACAGGATTACACAGAATACAAGTCAGTTACCGGGTAGATAATTGTTCCTTTGGGTTAGGATGGTGTAATAGTCCTTGGCTGCGTTCACGTGGGGGGCAGTGATGTCAGCTGTTTCCCGGTCTCTCCAAACACATGGCACGATGTGACCCCCTTTCAGAAAAAGACACGCCCGCTTGCTGGAACAAGCCTTTTAACCTGTAGCCGGCCCTCCCCTCCCAGCATCTGGGAGTGGCCCCCCCCTCCCTGCTGATTCTGGCAGCTCAATGACCAACAAAACCCTTTAGGGTTCATAGCTTCAGGCCAGAAGGTTACAGGGAGATGGTTCTGGGTCCAACGGATCCACCTGGGTTCCGGCAACAAGTAGAGTCCAAACATGGTACTGTTAGTTGGTTTCTGTGGGGAGATATGTATATCTCCCTTTCCTGGCATCCCACCACCAAACTAAGACCATGGGCATGTTCATCGTGGCCATCGGGACACAAATATTTATCCGGTTTGTGCCTGTGATGGCCGGGCGATTCATAATTCCTTATAAATCGCCGGTTACATGCTGTCTGCTAGATTTGATTGAACTGGGGAATGACTTAGACCCCCTGCAGGGAGGTTTTCCTGCAGGATCCATGCTGTCTGAATGGAGGTGTGAAATATAACCAAATGTGGCCTACTAGAAGTTTTCTGCTATCTGGCTGCGGATTGAAGCACGGCCCTCATGTGGAGATCACTACCTCTGCTATCTTTCAGAAAATGGTGGGTGTGAGGACATGGCTAACAGTAAATATTAATCCATATTCCTGACATAAGTCTTTGACATTTTGGAAGTGGGGGGATTAGTCTTCTTGCCTCTGGCAGGCTAGGTGCAACCCTGACCACCTTGTGTAGCAAGAACTGCAACTAAACGTTTATTGATTAGTCCTGCACTACGGCTTAGAGGAATTTTAGCCAATTCCTCGGTACAAAACAGCTTCAGCTATGGTATGTTGGCGGTTTCCTCCCATGAACTGCTCGCTTCAGGTCCTTCTACAACATCTCTATTAGATTATGGTCATGACTGTGACTTGGCCATTCCAAAATGTTACATTTATTCTTCTTCAACGTTCATTGGTAGAACGAGTAATATTTTTGACTGATTTGTTTGATTTTTATCTTTACCTACTTTTAGGACCTTTGTAAAAATCTGATGCAGTTTTAGGTCACATTTATGCAGAAATATAAAAATTTCTGAATGGTTCGCCAACTTTCAGGCACCACTGTATTTTCAAGACAGGTCATCAATATCTTATCACTGGGGGTTTGACTCCTGCGGCCCCTGCCGATCAGCATTTGGTGCACCGGTGAGTGCTACAGCCTTCTCCTAAGCTAGAGATGTCATGTTCATTGGTCATGTGGCCTTGGTGCAGCTCAGTCCCATTCAAGGGAATAGGCCTGGGCTGCAATACCACTATGCAATATACAGAACTATGCTTCGTATTCTGTGAGGAGACAGCAGCGCTCACCGGATGACCAGTGGTGGAGATGGAGAGGGTTTCAGACCCCCATCAAGCAGATACTTATTACCTTTAAAGGCAATGAGAATCTCCTAAAAGAGAAACAAAATTATATTTATATATGTCAGTAAGTTTCAGTCTGCAATCCTAATTCCTTCAGTTATTTTCAGACCCCAGCTATTTCGTTTACAACCTGCTCCTAGTTACAGACTTCACTCATGTGGCCTTGTCCTTCCAAGTGTGTAATACATGCTGGATCTGTGTGTCCAGGATGCTGCTGTCTTCCCCTACAAACTGCCTTGTGTTTGCTCTCCTCCATGTCTACACCCTGTCTGAGCTGCCCTCTTTGGATGCCTTTCCTCCCTCCACACTCTGATCTAGCATATACAACCTCCTCCCTGCTTTCTACACTGAGAGAAAGGGGGAAGGGGGGAGCCAGGAGATACATAAGAAACAGGAGCGGATAGATTAATGTCAGATTCAGCTGCACCAGCAGCTAGGTGAAGGACTTACACACACTCTGCCGAAGCAAAATTGAAGGATATACAGTATGTAATAAAACATTTTTAGAAATTTTTCTAATTTTTGCATTCAGTGCAAAGGTTACCAGGGCCTGTAAGGCATGCCATATGAATTGGCCGCCCCTTGAGAACTTCTTCTCAATATTCCAGACTTCTGTTTTCAGTATATATCATTGCTTATTGAAATGTTGAGGTGCACAGATGTGATGGAAATACAGATGCTTGATAAGGTCATACTGGAGAAAGGAGCTTCAGTGGATGCAGAATGTATCATCAGTGGTACTAATGTCTCCACAGATGATAGAAAGGTCTCAAGATCATTTTCATAAGAAGCTACCTACTCCATAATACTTGCATTGCATTAAATGATCTACCAGGACCATACGATGGGTCCATTTGCTTCAGAATGGATAGGGTGCGCAGAAATGGGCGAGTTATGTCTACCTGCTGACGTCTATGACAGTCTCAGATTACCTATTTTCAGATTACTTCTGAGAAGAAACAGTAATCTGAAGTCGTAGTGACATCTATCACCATGACTACCACCATGATTGCCCTGATAGATCACTGGGGCGGAAGGACATGGAGGCTTAAAGGGCTTGTCCAGATTAAAACATGACTGTCGCAATACATCACTGTGTGTGTTATTTTAGGTCAGGCCCGTATACTTCAAAGGAATTTACTTCACTTAGCTAATGCCTCACTTCTCGTATATACAGGTGGTATATGTCACCATTTCTGTATGTAAGCCACCGACAGGTGGTCATATGATCTTCTGTGTAAGACACTGCCCGTGCATGCTGCACAGACTTGTCCGGCAGAAAGCAGTAGAAGACGCAGAAGAAGTATACAAGCAACTTCAGGATAAACAAGCAAAACAAGAGGGTAAATGTGATGACCAGAGCTTTCCTCAGACTAAGGTCCCCACATTTACACCATAATATTAGGAAAAGTATTTTTTATCATTGCATAATATGTGCCTTTTTTCTTATACAAAGCTCCAGTTCCCCTGCATGGACACATTTCAATTATAAAATTCTGGCTTCCACCACTAGGGGGAGCTTATTGTATACTGTTTATACATTTAACTTAAATATTAATTAGGTGTAGCATTAATCACCTAGCTGTTAAATAGGTGATGAATGATACTGGATGTGGTCTTGTCTGTCTCCCTTAGTGCCATAGGTTCTGAATGGAACAGCAGGATGCATGCTTGACGGACACTCCAATCAATCTCTTCTTAGCAATGGCCTTGCGACTGGGGGGGGGGGGGGTTAATTTTGAGCGATGTGAGGTAAGTAGCCGTTTCAAGCCTGTAATGGCTCACAGAAGCAGTAGACTTAAATTGCATCAGTGTGTTAGTCTAGTTCAGGGGTGGGGAACCTCCGGCCCGCGGGCCGCATATGGCCCCCAGGATCAATTCATGTGGCCCTGGCCCCCTGCCAGAACATATAGTGAAAATGATAATGACCACTTCCATTATAGAAGTGGTCATTAGCATGCGGGAGGCAAGGGAGGTGAGAACAGCACTCCACTGGCTGTCCTCACCTTCCCTGGACTTCTTCCGGCCCCGCTCTGTGTTCTGACACATACAGCGTCCGCACATAGTGCACATAGATGCGCACTATGACCTGACGCTGTGCGCTGTCAGGTCACAGTACAGCGCGGCGGGAAGAAGAGGACCGGAGGTAAGTTTTTGTTTTTTTTCATCGGCTGATCTGAGGTCTGATTGGATGCTGGGGGTCTGATAGGGGCTGATCTGAGGCTAATTGAGGGTGGGAAGGTCTGATCTGAGCCCGAGGGGTCTGATTTGATGCAGGGAGGGGTCTGATCTGAGGCTGGCGAGGGTCTAATGAGAGTCTGATCTGAGGCTATGGAGGGTCTGATGAGGGTCTGATCTGAGGCTGGGGAGGGTCGGATGAGGGTCTGATCTGAGGCTGGGGAGGGTCAGATGAGGGTCTGATCTGAGGCTGGGGAGGGTCTGATGAGGGTCTGATCTGAGGCTGGGGATGGTCTGATAGGGGCTGATCTGAGGCTAGGGAGGGTCTGATGGGGGCTAATCTGAGGCTGGGGAGGGTCTGATAGGGGCTGATCTGAGGCTATGGAGTGGCTGATAGGGGCTGATCTGAGGCTATGGAGGGTCTGATGAGAGTCTGATCTGAGGCTATGGAGGGTCTGATGAGGGTCTTATCTCAGGCTGGGGAGGGTCGGATGAGGGTCTGATCTGAGGCTAGGGAGGGTCTGATGGGGGCTAATCTGAGGCTGGGGAGGGTCTGATAGGGGCTGATCTGAGGCTATGAAGGGGCTGATAGGGGCTGATCTGAGGCTATGGAGGGTCTGATGGTGTGTGATCTGAGGCTGGGAGGTCTGAAGGGGGTCTGATCTGAGGCTGGGAGGTCTAATGGGCATCTGATCTGAGGCTGGGATGTCTGATGGGGGCTGATCTGAGGCTGGGAGGTCTGATGGGCATCTGATCTAAAGCTGGGAGGTCTGATGGGCATCTGATCTGAGGCTGGGAGGTCTGATGGGAGTATGATCCGAGGCTAGTGTAGGCTGGGGGGTCTGATAGGAGGCTGATGGAGGTGGGGGCAGATCTGAGACTAAGAAAGGGACAAAGGCAGGGACAGTTACAAAAAAAGAGGCAGGGACAGTGGCAGAGTGAAAGCTGGGTGAACCCCTCTCTGGACCCCCTGTGTTTAGCTTGGCTGTCATTAATGTCAAATAAAGGACTAAATAAATAACATTCTGCACTTGAAAGTTAGACTGCTATGTGTGATAAAAATGGCACCTGTACTGTATGTAATATATATAGTGCAGGCACCCATTTTGTGCGCTCTAGATTATTTTTTAATTGAAGCACAGCAACAAAAGGGATCCCTACTCCTGGTCTATTGGGAAAGTGCGGTTAAATAGATGCACTGCAAAACTACATTGGTCTTAAAGGTTCATTTGCATATCGTTAGATATTGTAATTTGTATACTGCATACAAATATATACAGCCAACACGGCAACCACAAGTGAGGCAACATACTAGCGGCCCTCACCTGTGGTTGAACAACAAAACCAGACCGCAGGCAACAGCATGCGGATACAGGAGTCACGACCATGACCATGGTCGTGACAGTGGCCCATCACCCATGCACACAGATATATACAGCCACACTGGGGAAAGCTCAGGAGATTATTGCATACTGTATATATAGCCACCACTAGGGGAGTTTGGATGTTTGAGTTCAATGTTTATACAGTACAGTAAGTCCCCCTAGAGGTAGATACATATAACATATGCAGTAGGCTTTTGAGCTCTACCTAGTGTTGACTGTATATACAGTATGAATTAAACTCCTGAGCTCCCGCTAGAGGTGGCTGTATATATCTGTATGTAGTAATCTCCTGAGCGCCCTCTAGTGGTGGCTGTATATATCTGTATGTAGTCATCTCCTGAGCTCCCTCTAGTGGTGGCTGTATATATCTGTATGTAGTAATCTCCTGAGCTCTACCTAGTGTTGACTGTATATACAGTATGCATTAAACTCCTGAGCTCCTCCTAGTGGTGCCTGTATATATCTGTATGTAGTAATCTCCTGAGCTCCCTCTAGTGGTGGCTGTATATATCTGTATGTAGTAATCTCCTGAGCTCCCTCTAGTGGTGGCTGTATATATCTGTATGCAGTAATCTCCTGAGCTCCTCCTAGTGGTGGCTGTATATATCTGTATGCAGTAATCTCCTGAGCTTCTTCTAGTGGTGGTTGTATATATCTGTATGTAGTAATCTCCTGAGCTCCCTCTTGTGGTGGCTGTATATATCTGTATGCAATAATCTCTTGAGCTCCCTCTAGTGGTGTCTGTATATATCTGTATGCAGTAATCTCCTGAGCTCCCTCTAGTGGTGGCTATATATGCAGTCTGCATAAATCTCCTGAGCTCCCTCTAGTGGTGGCTGTATATATCTGTATGTAGTAATCTCCTGAGCTCCCTTTAGCAGTGGCTGTATATATCTGTATGCAGTAATCTCCTGAGCTCTCTCTAGTGGTGTCTGTATATATTTGTATGCAGTAATCTCCTGAGCTCCCTCTAGTTGTGGCTATAAATATCTGGATGCAGTAATCTCCTGAACTCCCTCTAGTGGTGGCTGTACATATCGGTATGTAGTAATCTCCTGAACTCCCTCTAGTGGCTGTACATAAAAATTGGATATTATCCAGCTCACCTGTATCAATCCTGTTGATGGGTGCACGGAACAGACCCAAGCAAGTCCAGAAATCACGTTTATATAAGGTAAAGGGGCTCCAGCACTTGTGGTAAAAGTTTTCTGGTCTCGGTCTTTATTCCACCAAAATTGTTATGTACAAACACAGTGGCACCTTCTCCCACTCTCCCACCGATTTACGGTCTTCGAACACTTCTGTTCTTACTCATGAGTATGAACAGAAGTACATATCTGTATGCAGTAATTTCCTGTGTTCTCTCTAGTGGTAGCTGTATATATCTCTATGCAGTAATCTCCTGAGCTCCCTCTAGTGGTGGCTGTATATATCTGTATACAGTAATCTCCTGAGCGTCTTATAGTGGTGGCAGTATATATCTGTATGTAGTAATCTCCTGAGGCCCCTCTAGTGGTGAAAGTATATATCTGTGTGCAGTAATCTCCTGAGCGCCCTCTAGTGGTGGCTGTATATATCTGTATACAGTAATCTCCTGAGCGCCTTCTAGTGGTGGCAGTATATATCTGTATGTAGTAATCTCCTGAGGCCCCTCTAGTGGTGAAAGTATATATCTGTGTGCAGTAATCTCCTGAGCTCCCTCTAGTGGTGGCTGTATATATCTGTGTGCAGTAATCTCCTGAGCGCCCTCTAGTGGTGGCAGTATATATCTGTATGTAGTATTCTCCTGAGCTCCCTCTAGTGGTGGCTGTATATATCTGTGTGCAGTAATCTTCTTAGCTCCCTCTAGTGGTGGCTGTATATATCTGTATGCAGTAATCATCTTAGCTCTCTCTAGTAGTGGCTGTATATATCTGTATGTAGTAATCTCCTTAGCGCCCTCTAGTGGTGGCTGTATATATCTGTATGCAGTAATCTTCTTAGCTCTCTCTAGTGGTGGCTGTATATATCTGTATGCAGTAATCTCCCGAGCTCTCTCTAGTAGTGGCTGTATATATCTGTATGTACTAATCTCCTTAGCGCCCTCTAGTGGTGGCTGTATATATCTGTATGCAGTAATCTTCTTAGCTCTCTCTAGTGGTGGCTGTATATATCTGTATGCAGTAATCTCCCGAGCTCTCTCTAGTAGTGGCTGTTTATATCTGTATGTAGTAATCTCCTGAGCTCCCTCTAGTGGTGGCTGTATATATCTGTATGTAGTAATCTCCTGAGCTCCCTCTAGTGGTGGCTGTTTATATCTGTATGCAGTAATCTTCTTAGCTCTCTCTAGTGGTGGCTGTATATATATGTATGTAGTAATCTCCTGAGCTCCCTCTAGTGGTGGCTGTATATATATGTATGTAGTAATCTCCTGAGCGCCCTCTAGTGGTGACAGTATATATCTGTATGCAGTAAACTCCTGAGCTCCCTCTAGTGGTGGCTGTATATATCTGTATGTAGTAATCTCCTGAGCTCCCTCTAGTGGTGGCTGTATATATCTGTATGTAGTAATCTCCTGAGCGCCCTCTAGTGGTGGCTGTATATATCTGTGTGCAGTAATCTTCTTAGCTCCCTCTAGGGGTGGCTGTATATACCTGTATGCATTAAGCTCCTGAGCGCCCTCTAGTGGTGTTGTAAGTGGATACAGAATTTGTGAAGTTCTGTGTCCCAAAAATAGAGCTCTGTCCGTTATACAGGTATATGAAGAAATTAATCAGCGCAGAATATTGGACCTTAAAATGACACAATTACAAAAGATGGAAATGCACTAAATGTATCTTTTTTTTTTTTTAATACCTTCTACCAAACATGAAGCCGATGCTGGGAAAATCTTTCATGTCGTGACTTTTTTTTTTTTTCCATGTGATTTGATCTTCTCCTGCACTTAGTGGATGTACGTATTAGAAGATGTCAGTATACATTACGAGCATTGCTAACGTCTCTTTCACCTACCTCAGCTTTCATTTACCCTGATGTGAGCTAGTTAAATGCATTTTTATTTAATGGGTGGTAAGTGGCACTTTTGCCCGTGTAACACATATACATCACACCTTATCTTCTCGTCTGCTGGGGGAGGAGGTTATCCTGGAAGGTGACTGCACACATTGCACCTTTTTGCCTCAATCTCCTTGGAGACCAGATAAAAATCTGAGCTTTTTTTTTTATCCTAGAAGAAAACCTGCTGGTGTGTCTGCCAGCTACTTCTCCATCCAGATCATATACAAGATCCCATTCTCTATAACCAGAGCTGAAATCACAGCTGATGTACAAGATATTTAAGTTTTGCATAAAAACTGATATTACAACTGTATTAAGCTCCAGAGCTGGATTCACAATTCTGCAGTCTTCAGAGCTTAAAACTTAAAGCATTCTGTCTTCATACACGTTCACACAGTGTGCAATCTGTCATTCAGCATAAACCATTCCTGTCTTCCAAATAAGAGGACTGTTCTTTGTAGTCTAACTTGTTTATTGGTCAACAGGTTGTACTCTCTGCCCGATGCGCGTAAGTGAGAGATTGTACAAGTGTGCGATTGATTGGTAAAACAGGATTGTTTGGCAAAACTACAAGAATACAAATTGTATACAAATAACATTTATAAGTATAAAGCATAGCATAGCATGTACTATAACATTTGCATTGACAGTGAAAGCACATGGTAAAATGGCTGCCTATACATAGGATTACATGTCTAGCTAACGGTAGAAACAACTCCCTGAGTAACAATTATAACTAACTGAACAGCTTTGCATAACATAATATCCCTGAAACAAAGGTAGATCTCTCACCAGATATGATTTTACAAGGATGGTGGAGTTTGAGAAGGAGACATGCATAGGATAGCTCTGAACTGTGTCCTGGACACTGAAGGCTTCTCTCACCCAAGATGCTTTTCACTCCCACAATGCAGCAGTCTTTGTAACAGAAAAAACAAAGTGTAATACAACTTAACACCACTAGATGGGGGCTATAACCACACTCATCACTACAGAAATACCAAAACTGAGGAAGACGTGATCTGTAATGATTCTCAAACTCGGCTGGGCAGAACAGTGGTGGAGGGTCTAACTGCTGGGATTCCCCATAATCACAAGAATTAGGTCCCGTGTTGCCTCTCTGAACAGAGCGGAAATTGAGTAGCAGATCTTACCTATTGCCACAACAACCCTGGATGAAGAAGGAGGGGAAGCCTTGTATCCCTTTCATTCTTCATTGTAAAGACTGAAGTAAGGCACCTGGAGCCATAGAACCTCTGTAGCTGTTCCTTTAAGTTGGAGGGGAAGGGGGGGGGGCAGAGGGAGATAAAAAGAAAGAAAGAAAGAAAAGCAAATAAAATTCAATCTAATAATAATAATATTTTAATATTATTATATAATAATATTATTTTATTATTATTATTATTATTTGGCCTTTTTTCAAAAAATTTCCCCAAAATGCAGCATTTTTTCAGGCATATTCCAAAATATTTGGTTTCACATTTTTGGGAAAAAACACAGTTTTTTTATGCAGTTTTTTAAGCCAAAGCCAGAAGTAAGATTGGAGGCAATGGGAAATGTAGAAGATGAATTTCTTCTTCTTTTTAAATCCATTCCTGTGTCCTGTCTTTGGCATCATACACTGCCGTGGGGTTTTTACAAAAAAAAAAAAACAAAGCAAAAAAAGGCTGAAAAAAATGCATGCTAATGATGTGTGACTAAAAGTAGCCACCAAAATACTTGCCTTGCTGCGTCGGGGTCCAGGGATCAAATACAACTGAGAGCAACATCTGTAAAGAAAAGTGTACACCTTCCCCGTGTATTTTCGGATGTTTCTAATGCCAGAGCAGAAAAGGGTTAATCAGCTTTCTATTAAAACTGACCTGGGTGATTTTCTCGCATACTGTAATGGTCATATTGTATATCTTTCTGCAATTTTTTTCGTAAATCAATGAAAAATGCAGTGTTTTTTCCTGCAAATTTTGAAACAAATTGTGCAAAACCCACAACAAATGCAAAACATATGAGTAATGAGCTTAAGGCTGTATAATGTCTAGTGTCCCTATGCTTTACTATGTGTTCAGCTGTAAGGGGCCCCTTTAGGGCACTGGATTGCAGATTATCCTCCAGACGCAAGGCTGTGAAGCGCGTAAGTGCCATATGAAATCAGAGGCATAGACAACTGCAAATTACACCCCCATACAATATTTATATTTTAATTAAAAAATGCAGAAAAATGCCTGCAAAAACCTATGTGTGACAACAGCCTTAAAGGGATTATCCAGCTTTTTAATGGTTTCTTGCTCAGCCCCAGTCCTGCCTGTAGACCTGTGGAGGAAAGCATACATTTCAGCTCTTTTGATCCACCGCAATCCGGTCCCTTGTCCACTTCCGGAGTGGACGGGCATCACATGTGCCGCAGTGACTGGCTGCAGTAGTGATGCGCCCCAAGACATCTCATGATTCAGCAGTGACATGCCACTTAGGGACATATAACCACTGAGACCAGTGATTGGTTGCAGCAGCACACATGACACGGTCCGTTCTGGAAGTTGAACACAGCAGTTGACCAAAAGGATGGAGAACAGGTAAATCTGCTTCCCTCCACAGGTACGGCAGCAGGTAAGGTGGGGGTGATGACCAAAAAAAACTTAAAAAAAACTGGACACCCCCTTTAAGGTGAATCGAAAAGTCAAAGAAATGTCTGCAACAAAACTGCCCTGTGTACACAGAGCTGGTATATGGGCATTTGCCCGAACACTAATACACATCTAAAATATGACATGATAATACATAATAATGAGGGGAGCAATGTGTAGTAATGAAACATAAAAAAAAAATGCACACATCTACTAAAGTATAAAAAAATGCAATCTTATAAAAATGACTAAAATAAAGAGTGATTCAACAAAATATACAGTAATTGTTACAAATAATGGAAATACTATTTGCAAATAAATTGTAACAAATTAAATAATATAATTAATAATGATACAACTTTCCTAATCTTAGTATATCTTCCTAAAGCTTCCCTATAGTGATAGCAAGACATAATGATAAGCATGCATTCTATGTAACAATACATACATAAAACATAATATATAATAATAATAATAGCAATTATAAGGCATATAATAGCAGGCACCCCACCCCCATCCCTGGTTCCAGAGCCCAGCATTATCCCTGGCTACAGAATTCTTTTCTCCAACTAATCCTGGGTCTTTCAAGCAGCTAAAACCTTTAAAGAAGCCCCAGCCTTGAGGAAGAAGATCAGGATTCTCCTCAGTGCCAGCAGTGAGCATTACAAGTGTCACATCTCCTCCTGCCCCAACATCTCTGACCATCAGATCCATGTCATCTAACAATGAGACATCCCATGCCTTGGAGTAACCCTGCCTGCAGACCCTACAGACCCCAGTTCTAGGTCAACTCCCCTCATCCTCCATAGTGCTGCTGCTGCTGAGGTTTAACCCTTCCAGTGCCAGTCCGGCCTGGAGAATGGTGAGCTCTCCTCTCACACACACCAGATCCCCAGCAACAGATGCATGCTTCAATTCCAGGCAACAGATGCAGATAATCTCACACAGATTGCAAAGTCATAACCTCCTCTGTCCTAGTTTGCATCTTCTCTCTTTTATTTCTCTCCTCCAGCAATTGCAGGGATGCTCAGTTTGACATTGCCTCCTATGCTTCATCATCATTAATGCAAACGATGTCACCCCCTCAATCCTGCCCCCCTTCCAGCTTCAAACACCAAACCACGTGGTGCTGGCTCCCAGTGATTCCCTCAAGAATTAATTTATTCTAGGGGAGTGTTCACACGGTAACATTGGGGGAGGAGAGTTGGAGAAACAGGGACAGAATGAAACAGAAGGTTGTGTAGAGTTTCAAGAGGGATGATCGCAGAGAGCAAGGGATAGGAATTATGTGGCTCTGATTTCATCCATGGAGTCTCAGCTTCCAGACACAATGTGCTGCTGATACCCAGTGCAAGTCATTCAGCCAGTACCTACAGCTCCTGAGATGGTTTGTCTTACAAGATGAAGATCTGGAATAAGGCACTTACCTGCTGCTCTACCAGTCACATCTGGAGCTTGGATGATAGGGCTCTTCTTGCTATTTGATGGTCCACACCTCATGCATGGTACAGATGACCAGACCGTCTGGACGCCACCCTGCTTTAGCTGCTCTCTGTCTCCTCAGCCTTGACTGGTCTTCTTCATGCACCTAGTCCAAGGAAGCAAGAGGACAAGGACTGGATTTTGGTTATTCCCCAATATAACCTAATAGAATGAGGTTATATCTCATCAGATGCCACCCAGACTGCACTCCACTTTTTGCAAACTTGGTGGCCCTACATGTTTAAGATTGGTTGCCACCTATGACGTTGAAGAAGAGCAGTCACCTACTCAAAGGAGTTCTCTAAGCTCCATCCTTATCTTGAGTCCATTATATACTTAAGCATATCATCTATGTTTAGTGGCCTCATATGTTTGTCTACTTCAGTTGACTTCGACCCTCTCAGCCATGGGCAGGATGACCATGTGAGTTGACTTTGACCAACTTTGATGGACTGTATTGAATTCTTGGAGACACCACTCTTTTACTTTTTCATGTGTCTTATTTTCTGGGAAGAAGAAGGAGTCTCAAGGGGCACTGTAATGTTTTACGATCAATCCCAAGACTAAGAAGTGAAGCTTTGGCCATTAATCACATTTCAGCCAAGACCACAAAACCTACTACAGACTCACCTTGCAAGTTTTATTTCCACTTAAGTGTATATGGAGCCACTTTGTTTGCCTACTCAACTCTGGATACCCCATTATTTCTTGGACCCCGTCCCAGATGATGAGTTATTGAACAGCAGATGTCTTCTACTGGTCAACCGCCTATAAGGTAATAGAGGATCCACCATAGTGTTCAGGAAACAGCCATTCTTAGCAGTTGCCTTCTCAAACTCTAATCTGATGGGTGCAAAACTGAAGATTAGAGTGAAATAAGCTTCCTTCAAGCTGGCACTTCTGTCTCAACTCCTGCAATCGGCTTCTTTATCACAAGAAGCAGGCTGAAAGAAACCTAGGAAACGTAGAAGCCAGAGGGTGGTCTTGCTGGAGAAAAAAGCATAGAAGCCAGAGGGTGGTCTTGCTGGAGAAGGAAGGATAGCAGCCAGAGGGTGGTCTTGTTGATGGCACTGCGCACTGGGACTGCTTGGTTTGGGCAAGTCCTGCGCCGAGCCTCCAGGCTGCAGGGTACTTGGTCCAGGAGATCCAGTAGCCTCCTGTGTCTTTCCTCTTCCCAGGAACACGAGCAGGGAGTAGGGAGAGGTGACCAACCCTGCATCCACCACCACCACCACCATCACAGCCACCCCCTCCACTCCCACTCTCCAGGTGCCCAGCCCAGCCATTGCTGCCTGCAACTTCCCAGCGGCTGCTGCGCCCTCTCAGACAGGACGGGGGGACATGATCCCCTCACAAGCCGGTTGCTGGTGGCCATGAAGAGGCAGAACGTGCGGACTTTGTCCCTCATCATCTGCACGTTCACTTATCTGCTGGTCGGGGCCGCTGTCTTTGATGCACTGGAGTCAGACTACGAAATGCGGGAGGAAGAGAAGCTTAAAGCCGAGGAGATCCGCCTTAAAGGGAAGTATAACATCTCCAACGAGGACTACCGGCAACTGGAGCTGGTCATCATGCAGTCCGAGCCTCACCGGGCAGGGGTTCAATGGAAATTTGCAGGATCCTTTTACTTTGCCATCACAGTCATCACCACTATAGGTAAGTGCACCTTCATGGATTTTGAGGTCTTGCTGGGTTTGATCACTCTTCAACCTTTAAAATAAAGTATGGGGTGAAGAACATCAACCGAGATGGTTGCATGGTCCCCTGTGTGTGGTTGTGGTTTGACTTTATAATATTGAACACAGCAAGCAACTTGTGGATTTCCTTAAGCTAGAAAACTGCTTGACTATGTGAAGGCTTTAACATTTGCTTGTGATGAGACCATCAGGTGCAAGTTCCACGGTCTCCTACTTTGGTGATCTAGGCTTAATCTCCTTGTAAGATTGTCAACCTGTAGATTTCCAGGTTCTGGAGATCTACAAGTCAATGCCTACTAGGTAAAAGTAAGACTTTTATCATGATCCTGTAGTCATGCCATCAAGTTTTGGTCAAGGAACCTTTTAGGGTCCGCAGTAAATCTGAAAAGAGCAACCTGTAGACTTCCAGATGCTAAAGAACCGCAAGTCCAATGCTGTCTGGACTATGTGCAGAACTACAGTTGGTCCAAGATTACTGCATGTTCTTCTAGTAATAGACATATGTTAAGTGCTGCATGTCTTGAGAGGTATACAGTATGAAGTGTGCCTGGGGTCATGTTTGCCATAGTGATGTGAAAATGCTGGGCAAGCAGATATGTCACTTGTTACTATGCTACAGCCGCATGCGTCCTGTTCACAGCCAATCTACAATGTCCACATTAAGGAAATGTTATGATCCAAAATTACTGGACTGGTTTTCTGGGCTTTTCTTCACATCAGAAAGTTTTTCAAAGTTGCTTTATGGTAGCAGATGTAGTAAATGTGCAATTGTTTTTTAATGCTTAGTTTTTGCTCCAGTAGATATTTTGCTGGTGGCCTATTTCTGGTGGCTTTATTGCAGCAGCTGCAGGTTTTTTAAGAATTTTTTTTTCTTAAATATTCAATTGGTCTTTCATGTTTAGTTGTTGCTTCAGTAGAGTTTCTGCTGGTCTCTGGTGGACAATTTATGGTGGCTTTATGGCAGCTGTCTTTCTTCAGATTTTTTTGAAAAATTAAATGTGCAATTGGTCTTTCATGTTTAGTTTTTGTTCCAGTAGACTTTCTGGTGGCTTGTGGTGGACAATTTATGGTGGCTTCGTGGTTTTTGAGATTAAATGTTCTTAAATTTGAGGTTGTTCTGATATATCAGTTTTTGCTCCAGTTGAGTTTTTGGGGTGCGGGGCTGGACATGTCTATCCCTCTTGTAACCTCTCAGATGGATCTCTGTTCCCAGGATCCATATTGAGATGAGATAAGCAGATTTGTTGTAGTCGATTTTTATTTTTTTACAGGGATCATTATTAAGCAGCATGTTTGTGATTTTCTAAGCGAGCATTGATTTTACCTTCTGTGAGATTCATGGATGTTAGGGAGCTTTATGCGATCTCAGCAGATGCAGGAAGGTGAGAGGTGCCCACAGTATGGAGGCCAGAAAAGTCCACCTGGTGCACCTTCACCCCAATCATCTGCATATGTCCCCCTGATCATAATTGTTATATTAGATCTATTACACTTTCCTGTTGATCTACTGCAGTAGATATAAGTGTAATATTGTAGAACACATTAGAAGTTAGTGCTCCCACCACCTCACCCACATGTACTCCCCACATCATAGGACCTTCGCTGTGGCACTGCAAGTGTTAATATCTGTGCTTTCATTTATGTAATATACAGTGTGCATGGTCCTGTACCAGTGCTATACAAGGGGTTAAAGCTAGATTGTGGTTACAGTATCTATCTATCTATCTATCTATCTATCTATCTATCGCATATCTATCTATCTATCTATCTATCTATCTATCTATCATCTATTATCTATCTATCTATCTATCTATTTATCTGTCTATCTATCTATCTATCTATCTATCTATCTATCTATCTATCTATCATATATCTTCTATCTATCTATCTATCTATCTATCTATCTATCTACAGGTGAAACTTGAAAAATTAGAATATTGTGCAAAGTTCATTTATTTCAGTAATGCAACTTAAAAGGTGAAACTAACATATGAGACTCATTACAGGCAAAGCGAGAGATTTCAAGCCTTTATTGGTTATAATTTGGATGATTACGGCTTATAGTTTATGAAAACCCCAAAGTCACAATTTTGAGGTTCCCTTTGCTCAGGGGGTATGGATTAATTAGCTGACTAGAGTGTGACACTTTGAGCCTAGAATATTGAACCTTTTCACAAAATTCTAATTTTAAGTTGCATTACTGAAATAAATGGACTTTTGCACGATATTCTAATTTTTCGAGTTTCACCTGTATCTATCTATCATCTATTTTCTATCTATCTCATATCTATCTATTCCACCTCTCCCATCACTTTTTCCCTCTGAGTTTCCATCATACAGATGTAGCAGAGCTGTACTGTGTGATATAAGGAAGCTGTCATTTGTCACATGATATCATGGGGTGGTTTTGCATAGGACTGCAGGTGACTGTACTGGAGTATCTGTACCAAGACAATGGTGTCTTAAAGAATGAGCCAGGACATTCAGCCCTGCTACATCTGCGCATACATGCTCTCAGGCGGCCTGAGGATGTAGTCCGGTGGCGGCCTGAGGATGTAGTCCGGTGGCGGCCTGAGGATGTAGTCCGGTGGCGGCCTGAGGATGTAGTCCGGTGGTAGCGCTCTCTCTGTGATGGACTCTTGCACTTCACCTGTATAGAAGTCACAGAATCAAATGCACTGGGAATAAATGAATGATCTGCATTATATGATGTGAAGGGTACAACTACACCAGCTGTGCTTACACCACCTCCGGAGGACATCGCCGTGTCTATTTACCGCATACTACTACTCCCAGCATCCCCTGCCCTCCCCCAGTCACCACAGAGCAGGGGGCTTGGCAGTGACTGCTCATTCTCACCCCAGGAGTCTCTCTGTTGCTGGAGGTTCCAGGGCTGGGATGATGTGCTGTAGTCTCACCTACTCTCTGATGAGGCTGAAGTGTGAGCCTGCTGAGGAAGCTGCTGGGAGTGTTACTCCGTCTCATGAATAGCGGAGCCGCTCCCATTACTCCAATCCAGTAATCCCAGGGATCTGCTGCAAATGAAAGATGGAGGTCCACTCACAGGAGGGCATTACTGGGGTCTTTTACAGGGAACCTTCCAGGAGGTGGTCAGTTTATCTCATATCTATTATCTATCTATCTCAGGCATGCTCAACCTGCGGCCCTCAAGCTGTTGCAAAAAAACTACAACACCCAGCATGCCCGAACAGCCTACAGCTATCAGCATACAGCAGGGCATTGTGGGAGTTGTAGTTTTACAACAGCTGGAGGGCCGCAGGTTGAGCATCTCTGATCTATCTATCTATCATCTATCTATCTCATATCTATTATCTATCTATGATCTATATATCTATCTATCTGTCTATCTATCTATCTATCTATCTTTCTATCTATCATCTCATAGATAAATAGATAATTAGATAGATAAAGTAACTTTACAGTGCTAGGTTCTGCCTGTGTTGTGGTGCTGAAGGGACAGCTCCCAGGATAGTCCAGCCTTTCTCCTGGGGCTAGCTGTTACATAACACATTAGTCCAGGAGTAAGATGCTGCTCACTAGTATAGGAGCAATGAGTAATAATACTAATCAGCATTCTGCCTTCTGACATTGGTGCCAGCGCTGTGGGGCTCCCAGTGCTCCCAGTCCAGCCAGCTGCTATGTAATACATGACTCCAGTCTCCTGGTTGGCTGTGACACTTAGAGGTGTAAGGATTTCATGGAAGAGAATAAAAGGGATGATATAAAACGGATACAAATAATAATAACTTGTATCTTCAGGGCTCAGGACACTTTCCTTTCTAAAGCTGATGCCAGTTATACAGTGCTCCCTGTATTAACCCCTTGTAGTGAAGCCTTCTCTCCATATGGTGGATCACCAGCCCCACCTCGCACAGTCTTACAGTCAGGGTGCAGGGAGAGGTACGTTCTCATGTAACACTGTAGGCTTCTTCGAATGTATAATGGAAATGTCCAGTGATTGCTGGAGGCTCCTGTGAGATCAGACCAGTCTCATTTAGAACCTACACTGCATGGAGTAGGGGTGTCCACAGAGGATGGATGTCCCCAGAGCAAATAGCGGAATATTTGACCCTTTTTAGGTGCAGCTTGACACCACCACACCCCATTTTCATGACTGGAGACATCTTCTTGTAGGCATTTAAACGAGGATCATGGGATCGGACCAGTCGGGCTATCCTTCACCCCCAAAAACATCAATGAGCCTCAGGGTTGGACTGCAGGACTCCTTTGGTTCAGCAGAGAAAGTTCTTCTCGGGGCCAAATCCCATTGCATCAATAAAGTCTAACAGGTTTTGATTCAAAGAAATAGACTTTACCAGCAAGTCATTGTGACCAGATGTTGTACATTTTCTCTGGACCCCATCAGGGCCTGGACCACCCGGAGCATTCTCTGGTACTCTGCTGGGCCAGTCCAGTGCTGGATATGAAATAGATATGAGATAGATACGGGATAGATAAATAGATATTAGATAGATAAATAGATATTAGATAGATTTGAGATAGATAGACATGAGATAGATACACTTATATGAGATAGAACGACGGATAAATATAAGATATATGGAATAGATAGATAGAAAGATAGATAGGAGATAGATAGATATATACCAATCCAAAAGACTGACAGATCCTGAGCCGGTACAGACTGAGCGCCCACAGCCTGCTCATTGAATCCGGGTGTCACCGACAGAGGTCCATGCCCAGGGAGAGCAGACTGTGCCAGCAGTGCGACCAGGAGACCGTGGAGGATGAGGCTCATTTCCTGCTGCGGTGCCCCAAATACTCAGCAGTGAGGGAGACTGACTTCAGGAGACTGTCTGATCTCTGCCCAGACTTCACCTCCATGGAGGAGGAAGAGAGACTCTCCATACTGCTGGGGGAAGAGGAGAACACAACGGCCACAGCAGCACAATATATTACTGCCTGCTATAGACTGAGAGGAGCCTGATATACCATGGACTCCTAGACCCCCACCATGTATTTAGTCCTGCCAATAAAGCTGATTTGATTTATATAGATAATAGACAGATAGATAGATTTATATGAGATAGATGTCAGATAGATATGAAATGAGCCCAGTTCACCCTTCTTCCTTACTGGGATCACCTTTGGTCAGTACTAACCACTACTTTCCAGGACACCCCACCAGCCATTTTTGAGATGCTATGACTCAGATCCTTACTCTTTCCTAACTATTCCGGCTTCCAACACAACAACTGGCAGTTGACTTGATGCCTGATATCCCTCAACCCTGACAGGCGCTATTATCACCAGATAATCAATGTTATTCATATCATCAACTAGTTTTAATGTTATGGCTGATGGGTGTAATTTACGGTTTAATTTCCCACCCTAATCTATTTCCCCATGTAGCTGGTAATTGCCTCCTGCGGTGATGAATGTTCCTTCTTCCTTCGTGATGAACACAGACATATTTTCGTAATTCCTCAGAAGGAAATATAAAGTTAATGGTTTCTTTACAAGGAGAAAAATCATTTCCAGCATTTTGCAATTTCTGGAAACATAAAAGGTTTGTACGAAGGTGAATTCAGGAGTTGCAATCCCGGCAGTGCGAGAAGAATCTGGTATATACTGTAAGTCGTGGGCACCGATATAGTCAAGAAGATCATTTTATGGAGGGTTTATAAATAGAAAGCTTAAGTCTGTCTCGATGTAGCCTTGGAGACCGCTTCGGGTGTGAAGATATCTTTATTCACTCCAAACCCCCAAATTAGAGCCTCGTGTAGACCAATATGCATGAAGATCATAAATAGACCTTTCCACTGGACCTTTAGAGTTGTGACTGTTTTTTGTAAATATTCTTGGCACTGGAAATATGTGACTGGAGTAATGGGGGGGCTGGGATTTTTGCCATTGAACTCTATGGTCAGGCCATCCTCAGCCTGGGGACAGATGGTTGTGTTCAGCTTTTTTGTGTTTGATTTGCTTCATCCTATGTTCTTCAAGGGCTCTGTGTGACTGAAAATGAAATGAATCCAACTCAATTTGTCTCATGAGCAAAAGTTCCTCACCTGTCCCCACAGGTGATGAAGCACCGACCTGCCTGAAGATTTAGTCAGCTGGACATCTTCCCCAACCTTGTCAATCTTGCGCCTGTGCCGCTGCCCCAACTAGTGGCGCAGGTACAGAGAAGCTACAGGAGCAGCAACTGCGCATGCGCTGTTACACTTCCTGCCAGATTGTAGGGCCAGATGAGATTTCGGCCCTGTCCAAATTCAGGCAGGTGGGCGCTTTTTCACCTGTGGAGACAGCCTTTCACAGGGGAGGAACTTTCGCTCATGAGACAAATTGATTCATTTGAATAAATTTGTTCATCCCTATTTAAGATCTTAACATAAAGTGATATATAAAGGAACAAGATGGCCTCTTTGCTTGTGTGCATGAGGCCTAAGTGTGAACATCCATCTGGTCCTCCTCCCCTGGTTTCTCAATCTTGCAGGACCATTTTCATCTTGAGGAATGGATATGCTTGAACCTTTTGGACCATTCCTTCGACCACTTTTAGTAGCTACTAGCCACTGCATGCAGTGAACAGACTACAAGACTTGCTTTTTTGGAGATGCTTTGAACCAGTCATCTAGCCATCACAATTTGTCCCTTGTCAGCGTTGCTCAGATGCTTAGGCTTCCCCATTTTCCCTGCTTCCAACTCATCAGCTAATTGTTCACTTGCTTCCTCGTTCTGTACATAATGAGATGTATTAAGACGATACGTGGCCTCCATGCCTGTGTGCATGAAACCTAAGAAAGGAAGTACAGTGTGAACATAAGTCTGGTTCTCCTTCCCTTTTTTGCTATTGTTGCAGTGTTTGGACAGAGGCAGGGCTCTTTGCAAGGTGATACCTACCATGAGGAAGGGGGATAGTTGAATCTCTTGGACCACTCCCTGAACAACGTTTGGTAGGTACAAACTGCTACATACCAGTAAAACCCCTCAAGGCTTGCTGTTTTGGAGATGCTCCTATCCAGTCATCTAGCCATCACAACTTGGCCCTTGTCAGAATTGCCTGGATGCTTACATTTGCCCATTTTTCCAGTTGATTGTTTACTTGCTACCTTCAGAATCTTTTTGTACATAATGAGATATATTAAGGAGCCATATGGCCTCAATGCCTATGTGCATGAAGCCTAAGAAAGGAAGGACAGTGAACAACAGTCTGGTTCTCCTTCCCTTGTTTGCAGAGGCAGAGCTCTTTGCAAGTTGAGGAAGGGAAGTGGTTGAAATCTCTTGGGCCACTTTTTGAACCACTTGAGGTAGGTACATACTGGGAAATCCCCTTAATGTTTGCTGTTTTGGAGATGCTGTAGACATCTCAATATGGCCTTTGTCAAAACCATTGAGATCCTCATGCTTGCCCATTTTGTATGCTTCCAACACATTAAAAGGGGTTGTGCCATAAAAAATATTCTCCATTTTTCAAACCTGGATCTGAATACTTTTGTAATTGCATGTAGTGTAATTTAGTGTATTTAGTTTTTTAGTCATTGAGCCCTGTATACTATCTCCATTACTCTCCTACCTATGGAAGTGCCCTTGTAGTTTTATAAGTGAGTTGAAACTCTACAGAGGTAAATGTATTATGACAAATAACAAAGAGAATTTTCCTATTTCATCTCTGAACCTCAGAGAGTCTCCAGCTGAGCGTTTCCTTAGTTCTCATATAAGACAGAAAACACCAAGCCACGTTCAGTTAAGCTATGATCCTCCATTGGTCTGAGCGTCTATCATGATATACTGGCTATAGACATGTCTATACAAAAGTTGTGCAGCCAGTAGATATCATCTCCGATAACTCCATTGACCTTTGAGCTTCATGATGTGCACACAACAGCCTTTGGTGCCATTCATGTGAGAATAGTCCAATAAAACCCTGCATGGCACACTTGTGCTTTTTCCGGCTACCTGTGTGACGCAGACAGGTGTGCCAGCCTACTTAAAGAGGAGCGTGAGATTAACCCCATGTGGGGTATGTAATTCTCAATCGCGAAACAAGGCTACACCTGTGTACGTATACAACAGAAAATCAATCAAAACAATTAGAACATTTCAAATAAATACACTGAGATCATTTCGATCGTTCAGACCCAGGGGTCCCATGGCATCTGTGCGGATTATCCATTGCGCTTCTTTTTGCAAAAGGAGGCGATGCCTATCGCCTCCTTGTTTCATCTGTGGAACCACCTCAATTCCAGCAAAACCTAGGCATTTTTTACTTCCCCCATGTTTTTGCCATACATGGTCTATGAGGCGGGGGCAGCCCTTCCTTGTTTTGATGGAATTGAGGTGCTAACGGAACCTCTCCAGCATGGGTCTTATTGTTTTCCCTATATGCGGTTTTACATGTGCAGAATTGTTTCATTCTGTGCGATACATTCCCCCAAAAAAGGACTTTGTCCCGGAGTATGTATCCACAGAAGGAACAATTACCGCACCGGTGATTCCCTGAGGGTTTTGTCACGCCTAGCCATTGGTTTGGGTGTTGTTCACACTGTAGGTGGTTACTAACTAATTGATCTCTAAGGGTATGTGTTTTTCGGAACGTACTGAGGGGTTTCTTATCCGTATACTCATCTAAACATTTTTCACTCTTTAGTAGATCCCAATTATCGTAGATGACTTTTTTGACTACGTCAGCCATAGGGCTGTACTTGAACACAAATACAAATCGATTCTCTTTCTCAGGTTTCTTATTCTGGTGTAATAATTCCCTTTGTGTCTTTGCACCTGCCCTAATGAGAGCCTCATTAAGCATTTTCAATGGATATTTTCTCTTCAAAAGGCGTTTTTTTTAACTCTGTGGCCTGTCTCATATATCCATCATTGCAGCTGTTAATGCGCCTCAAACCTGTGAATTGTCCATAGGGTATGGCCTTCTTCACACTACATGGATGAAAGCTTCCATGGTGTAGAAGGGAATTCGAAGCGGTGGATTTGCGAAATCCCTCTGTTATGATTTCGCCATCGCGTACAATGACACGAACATCCAGAAACTCCAAAATCTCACCCCCAAAGTTTAGGGTGAAATACATGTTCATGTCATTTTCGCAATCTAAATAAGCGACAAACTCTTCACATAATGCTCGACTTCCCCTCCACACCATGAAGACGTCATCCACGTAGCGCAAAAACATTTGAATATTAGCTAAGAAGGGATTTTTTGTGCTGAATACATATCTATTCTCCAGGCTATTAAGGTATATATTGGCAAAGGTGCACGACACTGGCGCCCCCATCGCCGTGCCGTGCACCTGCCGATACCACTGTTGCCCAAACCTGAAAGTGTTATTGCTTAACACAAAAAACAGAGCTTCCTCAACAAATTGGATATATGTCTCATCCTTATCAGTGGACATAAGCATATCCACGACTGCCCCTACTCCCGCTCGCTGAGGAATGCGGGTATATAGGCTCTCTACATCTAACGACACCAAGATCCAATCCCCCTGCCACTGGAGATCCTCCAGTGCCAGAAGAAAGTCCTTGGTGTCTTTCAGATAAGTAACCGATTTTTTAAGGGCTGGTCTCAAAAGCCAATCCAGGTACTTCGACACAGGTTCAGTCACCGACCCGATCCACGCCACTATAGGGCGGCCTATAAGACAAAATATTTTGAATTGTTGTGAACCAGCGATCTATGGGGGAGTGGTGCCGTCTGAATTTTCTTCATTTTTGGTGACTATGTAGCAATCTGGTCGGCACTCAAACTGAACCACGCTGCAGCGGGAAGGAGCTCACTTCACGTGTAATTCAAAGAAGCCGTCTCTATTTTATTTTCCGTTCACAGTAAAGGTTATACCAGAACGCGTTTCGGCTATACAGCCTTCATCAACAGGCCATCAACTGACCAATCTAATTATTAACCTACCAACCAACCAACTGAATGACCAGTTGAATCATAAACTAATCAACAATCCAACTAACTAACTAACCAATCAAATTATTAATCAGCTAACTAACATATTGACAGATGAATTATTAAGAAACCAGCCAACCGACTGATCAACAAAATTATCAACCACCAGACAATCAACTGACTGACAATTGAACTATCAACCAACTGACCAATCGTCTGACTGATCAATCAAGTTATCAACCATTAACTGAACAACCGACTGACTGACCAAGTGTAATTTTCAACCAACCAATTGACTATCAACAAACCAACCAACTGACCAATTAAATTATCAATAAACTGACCAACCAACTGACTGGCTGAATTATCAACCAACCAACTGTCTGACAATTGAATTGTCAACCAAACCTACCAATGAACCAAGAGACTATCCTATCGAATTATCAACCAACCAACCGACTGGCAACTGAATTATCAACTAACCGACTGACTAACCAATCGAATGTTCAACCAACCACTAAGATAGTGTTATATTTATCTGTAACGTTATCTGGTTGTAGCCTTGCTGCATATTTTCGCTTTTTGGTCCAGGTGGGGGATGTTCTTCCGAAGTCGCAATTGAGACATGAGAACAGTTACTCATTTGCAGTGTGGAGCCAGAAAGCCGCTCAGAGCATTGATCTGTGCCGCTGAGGACTTTCACGTAGGTCACCCGCAACGTGCAATTTATGGGAACAGGTCTTTTATATTTTTTCCAATTCTCCCGATCTTAAGATTCATTTTCCTTAAGCCGTTTTTGCGGTATTTGTTGCTCTTTCTGTGTCGCAGTCATGTTATTGTTCGGAGCCGGCTGATTGCTGCAGTTCAAGACCTTATTATTTCCAACGCTCAAGTAGTTAAATCCAAGGTTTTGATCAGGATTGTCCATGGTTTCTTTCTATGCAGTGCTGGCACGGAATGTCAATTGGTTTTCTTTCTGTAAAGCGCAGAATTTGTAGATACTCGAGGTTGTTAATCACATAGATTGTGCCCTGAATCTTCACTGTGTAACGTAGGTCAGCTTAAGTTTGAGGTTATGTAAACTGAGATCATGGAATCTGTGCCTCTTACATCATTTGCTGGTGGTTAACATAGATTTTTGTCTTATAAGGGTTAAGATTACCAGTGCAAGCCCTTTTTATATGTCCTATAGAAAATATGGATATCATAGGCTGTGGTGAAACTATGACTCCCAGCTATATTAATTTCTATGGAGTCCTGAGAACAGCCAAGCAAGTGTACATCTTGGGAGTTGTAGGTTAGCCTTCACAGTCATAGGGGGGATCCTACACTTAGGACTGCTCTTACCATGAAGACAACCTCTGGTCCATATGCCCTATTGGGGAATATGAATCTCATGGAGAAGGGATCCCCCTCCTCCCTGGGTCAGAATGGATAGCTTCTTTGAAGAATCAGCTCCCGGTCTTCTGGAATGGAGCTGTCCTTGCATCACATGGACAGCCTTTCATCTGAATGGTTGTCAGGTAATACTGCATTTCTCCTGTACTTGTAGTGCTGAGAACCGTACCTGGTTCCACACGGGTAGAATTTTGAAAGGAGCTGTCTCTGATGAAGTTTGGATCTTTCTCTGGTGGACTGAGTCTGTCCATGTTCTACATGGTCAGGCGTTGATTTGAGTAACTAGAATGTGATGCTACATTTCACCTGTAGAGGCCACTACAGGGAAAATGCCTGGCTGGGAGAAAGTTCTGAAGCTGGGATCTAGGATGATTGAACTTGTTCTGATTGAAAAAGGGGTCATCTTGATGAGTATTATTGTATTTAATAGTGTCTCTGAAGAAAAGTATTTCATGGATGCCTCATGCACATGACTGTATCCATTTTGCTGTTGGCAAATCTCAGATCTGCAAAATACTGATGCGGTCCGTGTGCTGTCCACGTTTTTTATTGGACCAATATTTTTTCCATGGGTCCATGGTCCACATTTTGCAGACAGTCTTTTTGCGGAATGAACATATGGATGTGGAAAGTGAATGGTTGTGTGCAAGGGATGAAAAAGACAAGTGGATGGTGTGGTTGAAACCATAGATCTTCTTGTATTTGTTACTAAGAGTACAGGAACACCCAGTGTAGGGAATAGGGAATAAGGGTGGTATGACTCTCAAGTAACTTACCTTCTTTTGTTTACACTGTCCAGAGTAGATTACCTCCAAGTTTAGCGACCCCCTCTTTATAGGTCATAAAGAATCTGCACCCATGAATCCTTTTAAACATATTGATTAAAGGAGTTGCCCAAAATTAGGAAAACATGGCTGTTTTGCTCCAAAAATACTGCCACATCAGTTCATGAGTTGTATCTGGTATTGCAGTTCAGCTCTATAGAAGTGCCTGGAGCTGAGCTGCAGTACCACCCACAACCTGTGGACAGGTGTGGCGCTGTTTTTGGAAGAAAACAGCTATGTCTTTCTAATAGTGGACAACCTCTTTAACTATACGTGGTGTGTATCTGGAAGTTCAGTCATTTATATGGAGATTCATTGGAACTCGAGGCTTGAGAACTAAGATCGGAGCTAATATATTAATACATATTCATATATGTTTCTTCAGTGGCCCCTTTGCCCACCTGGCCTGGACAGAAGCGCACACCGCATGTCTCATGATAGACTCACGATTGCCATACTACTTCATCACCTGTAGGTTCTGGGTGGCAGCATGGGCGGCCATATGGAAAGGGGCTTCCATGGTGAGAGCTGGCATCTCTTCAGGCACGGTGCTGGGGTTTACAGGAGACTCAATGCTAGAAAACATATATCTGTAACAAATTACTGGTGACTTAGATTAACATATGGCTGTGGCTATTTATGGTTTCCATAAGCTCCATTGCAAGACCAGGTCTAGCTTTCGGAAAATTAAGATGTAGCAGAGAGAAAGACATGTGCAATGGATTGTGACAGTGACTGAAGGCAGAGAGTCGGAGATGAGATTGGAAAATACCCAAAGGCTCCGAGTAGTGAACATGAAGCGTAATATGAAGAGGAATGTTGCTGCAGCGCCGTATGCTTCCTTGTATTTGCCTGATTGGGCTTGTTTGTTCTACATGGTGTTCCCTTACTTTGGGGTAAATTCCTGCTCCCAACATGTCCCACAGCAGGACATCTTCTCTCTTGTGCTCCCCTTACCATTTCACAGAAACCAAGAAAAGCTGCAGCTCCATCCCCCTCCTCCCCCTCTTCCCTGTCTTCTACAGATGTACTGTTTTACACTTGATTTTTTTTTAGGGGATCCAGTTGGTTTCTGAATATTACAGGGTGCTGGAAGGTAAAGGAGACCCCCCTCCCAATAACATACATAGTGAAACCACTCCATGAAGGCAAATTGTGGGAGTGGGTTGTGGGATCCCCAGCAATCCTGAGAACAAGGGGTCTTTTTTCTAAATGGTGAAGGGGTACGCTTGTTGGTCCACCACTCTATGGGACTGATGTAGACAGCGTGTGGGGGTCATATCTGTGCCTAGTTTTCAGGCCTATGTGGCCCCAATGACCATAAGGGATCTGAGGATGGATGTTTAGCTCAGTGTGTAGCCAGAGGATACTGAAAGAGAGAAACCTAAACCCTGCATTTGTGTTTCAATTTGTCTCTATTTTCCTAGAGCTCTGCTTGTTGTGACTGAACGGAAATATCCTTGCTTACCTTCAAAGGCTCAAAATAATACTTCTCACGGCTGCGGGTTTGTGCAATTGTACCGAGTCTACCGATCCTCAGTCTGCTAAACAAGTATCACTTTAGGCCTCTTTCACACGGACGTCGCGTGTGAGGGCCAGACAAGATGCGGGTTCGTTGTGGGAAAAAGCGTGATTTTTCAGCGCGAGGGCAAAGCGTTTTAATGTGTTTTTCACGCGCGTGAGAAAAATCGGCATGTTTGGTACCCAGACCCGTACTTTCTCACAGAAGTTCGGGGATCGGTGTTGTGTAGATTTTATTATTTTCCCTTGAAACATGGTTATAAGGGAAAATAATAACATTCTTAATACAGAATGCTTAGTAAAATGTCCATTGAGGGGTTAAAAATAAACAAATTTAACTCACCCCATCCACTTGATCGCGTAGCGGATCTCTTCTTCTTTCTACTTTCTTCAGGACCTGGCTAAAGGACCTTTGATGACGTCACTGCGCTCATCACATGGTCCATCACCATGGTGATGGATCATGTGATGAGCGCAGTGACGTCACCACAGGTCCTTTTCATAAAAAAAAGACATGCCAGGCTGAGCGTTCAAGTGGATTAAGGTGTGTTTATTAATAGTTTTTTATTTTTTTACCCCTCCAACCCTATTGTACTATGCATTCTGTATTAAGAATGCTATTATTTTCCCTTATAACCATGTTATAAGGGCAAATAATAAAGATTGGGTCCCCATCCCGATCGTCTCCTAGCAACTGTGCGTGAAAATCGCACCCCATCCGCACTTGCTTGCGATTTTCACGCACCCCTATTCACTTCTAGGGGGCTTGCGTTGCGTGAAAAACAATATAGAGCTTGCTGCGATTTTTACCAGTGATGCGTAAAAATCACCGCTCATGTGCACAGCCCCATTGAAGTGAATGGGTCCGAATTCAGTGCGGGTGCAATGCGTTCACCTAACGCATTGCATCCGCGCGGAATTCTCCCCCTGCTAAAGGCACAGCCTAATAGGCATCCTGTAAGATTTACTGACATAATACTTCTATATTGCAGTGTAATATACAGTATCAGTGATCAGAGGATCAAAAGTTCAAGACCCCAACTAGAAAAGCAAAAAAATTAATAAATTGTTCTGAAAAAAAAAAAAAAAAGCCAAGGAAAAAAAGATGCCCAAATTGCCATTTTGATTACGAATGTCTTTATAATAAAAAAAACTATCCATAATTGGAATTGCCACATCCATAATGACCCGTACATTAAAGGGGTCACATTATTTTTCCTGCATAGTGAGCATCATATTAAATAAGTAAATAAAATAAAAATATGCTGCATTGTGTTTATTCCGTCTCCCCAAAAATACTATAAAAAGTGATAAAAAATAATAATAATGCAACTCGCCCTGTAAAACAACCCTCACAAAGCTCCATGGATGGAACAATAAAAAGGTTCTGGGTCTTTAAATGTCAAAACAAATGATTTTCAAAAACAAGAATTTTTATTGTGCAAAAAAGTAGAAAAACATAATAAAATCTATATACTGTAAATTTGGTGTCTCGTAATCAGACTGACTGGAAGAATAAAGTTATCATATAAGTTATACCGCATGGTGAACTCCATAAAAACAAACCCCAGGAAATAATGTGTTTTCACCCCCCCCCCCTAAAAAAAAAAAACTTTATAAAAGTTATACAGAACATTAGATATAAAGGCATTTAAAAGTACAACTCATCCCACAAAATCAAGCTCTCCTACGTTGTGTTGATAGAAAAATAAAAAAGTAATTGTCCTGGAAATGTGGAGATGAAAGAAATGACTGCGTCTCGAAGTCCAAAACAGGCGGTTGTGCCCTTAAGGGGTTAATATAATTTTAATATCAACTGGACTAATAAAAGGGGAGCTACTTGTACAACATGTCACTGCTTAGAGCTGCAGACATGCTCCCGTGGACGCGCTGCCTCGTCTCAAGCTTACCGGCCAATGACACCTGCTGGTGATTCCTAAAAGTTCCTACAAGTCTTTCTGATTTTGTTGTTGCCGGAGAACGTGGACCCAGTGACCTCATTTTCCACCTCAAGCAAAATCATGTCTATCGCTAGCTGGAAAAAAACGGGAGATGTCCTCCTGTCCTGAAATCAAGACCAGAAGTGATAATGTGTTGGGACAATAAGACGTCATGAGCTGTCAGTTCTTCTTCCACAGTCATCGAGAAGAAGACCTCTCAAGCCGAGCTCTTCCTCCTTCCGGCCATCCCTTCTACCTTCTCATTGGTCGAGACCATCATCACTCACACATGGTGGACGACCAATGTAAAACGGGAGGAAGCCAAAAAAGGGTTTGTCAAGATTTAAAAACATATCATGGGAGCTTTCTTCTAGATACAGGGCCACACGTGTCCATGGGTTATGTTTGGTATTGCAGCTCTGCTCCACTTTGACTTAAGTGACAGTGGGAACGCTGGATGGCTGCACTATAGAAACTCCTCCTCACCATGGTTGCCTGGGTGAAGAGAACATGTCTTTTAGTGACAAGGCCCCCCAGGAATTATACAACGTGGATAGGTGATAGATGGATTTTACAGGAAAACTGTTTTCATCTTATACTTGTATCTTATATCTGAAACAAATATGTGTATGAAAGGATGACTCCACCGAAAATAATTCTTTCCTCAGAGGGTGGGAGTGGAGTTATTGTTAATTTGGTGTATTTTATTTTGCATTCATTGATCTTTACTAGGGAAGCCTGCAGCAAGTGTTTACTTTCCCTGCAGCGCCCCTGCTGGACACATAGGGCATTGCACAGCGCCCACTCAAATCAATGGTTCGTATGTGGAATGTAGGAGACGACAGGTCCTCCAAAGTGAAAGACGCTCTTTTGCTCTGGCCAAGAGATGAGGATTCTGAGCAAGGAACCCCCCCTCCCTGTAACTTTCTGATCACTGAACCTATTCAGGTTCTTACTGTGTAGCTCTGAGCTTGGAAAGATTATTAGGGTGTCTGGAGAGGGAGTTATTTTGGGGTAACCTCAGTTTTCACAGAATTTTTTTAATGTTTCTGCTTAATTATCAAAAATGAAGGTAGACTAATATTTGATTCTTATTAAAGGAGTTGTGAAACTTTGAGGGTGTTTTGGCAAGGGGTGCACCATCAATGAGGCAAGATGAGGCGATTGCCTCAAGCAGCACCAGGTAGGGGCAAGAGGGGGGCAGCCAAAGGGCCATGGGCTGAAGGGAAGGGGTTAGGTTAAGAAATTGGCATTGAGGAGTGGGGGAGCCCTTTCAGTTTTACCTCAGGCAGCAGAAAGACTAGGTGCACCCCTGGTTTTGGCATTCCCTATCCTCTTGGCTTGAGCTGCAAAGAGAAGCCTACTTATCTACTTCCCGTCGTTGGCTCTCCGTTGATTCTCTCCCTCTCCATCCGCTGCACTCCCAGGATGTAAGTTTCTGTTTAGTCACTGCTGCAGCCAATCATTGGCTGCAGTGGTGACCTGCTCCATCGTGTCATTCGGTCCTGTGAGGCAATTAGTGTAGGTCACAGCTGTGATTGGCTGTAGCAGCTTCAAAATAGAAGTTTACATCCCATACGTTCATGTTGGATTTTTTTCATATGGGGAGGATCATGACTGTAGGGGGTGGAGAATAATCTACAGAAATGTTCATACAGGAGGTTGCTCTGAGGGTGAATATGTCCATACATAATCTGCCATTTAATAATCCTGAAAAATTGATAATCTGGTATTGCAATTTAATTTGGAATTTCGCAAAACTAGAAAGAGAAGGCATCTGGTGGGCGCAGTGCCCGGTAAATGTACTGGCAAGCACCCGACTGTATAGGGAGGGTGCTGAGGGACTGATGGTCCCCCCCCTCCCCTATTGTCCCCTTAGGGCGTTTAGGGAGTCTGGCCCCGTCACGGTAATGGTGAAGTAGGTGACAGATTAGGGCCATTAAGGGTTAATTCACTAGGGATCCCCCTAGGGATCCCCCTAGTGCAGGAAATCCTGAAGGTTACATATACCCCCTCCCTATTCCGGTCACTTCCTGTTGCCAGTGGAAGCAGATTGGCACTCCCTCCCTTGGCAGTTATTCTTGGGAGGCGGGTGGAGGGCAGGGTTATGATCAGTTATGGATACTTGGTTATTCTGTTTTGTTTTCTTCTATTCTTAAGAGCCTTGCCCGCTGGGAGTCCAGCGGTTGGATACCGCTCAGTTGATTACGGCTTGAGAGCTGCGAATTCTGGTCGTGTTTATGAAGTCACAGCTGGCGGCAGTTGAGTACAGCGGAGATATGGTGGTAGCAGATGGCGTACTTGCCCGCTGGGAGTCCAGTGGTTGGCATACCTCTCCGATGATTACGGTTAAACTTGCCCGCTGGGAGTCCAGCGTTTGGCATACCGCTCCGATATTACAGTTTATTAAGGTTTGCCGCTTTAATAAAAAAGCTGTGGCCGATCACCACCCAGCAATAAAGTGACTCAGTAGTCAGTGTTTTTTGTTATGGATCAAGGTTGGACAAAGGAGCCAAGGGTGAGCAGAGGTGGTACCCCCCCCCCCCCCCCCTCGTTACCAGCAGTCCTACATAAATACAGCATCTCGACACTAGGTTTGCTTTCCCAGTAATTCCTTCTATTTGCTCCTCCATGTGATGGGATCAAATTAGAGATTAACTGCATAGTGTAAATGGTGGTGATTCACTACTGGGTAATCCCGTTCTCTGCTCTTCATTACTATGTATTCACTATTTTGCAATCACATTCACTAGTATATAATCCTATTTACTACTATGTAATCCCATCCATTAATATATCATTCCATTCACTACTATGTAATATTATTCACTAGTATGTAATCTTGTTCATTGCTACATAATCCTATATAATACTGTGTAATCCAATTTATTGCTATGTGATCCTATTCACTAGTGTGTAATTCCGTCCATTAGTATATCATTTTATTCACTATTATGTAATCCCATTCTCTGCTCTTCGTTACTATGTATTCACTAGTGTGAAATCATGTTTATTGCTACACAATCCTATTTACAATCCTATATTACTATGTAATGCCATTCACTAGTGTTTCCCAATCAGTGTGCCTCCAGCTGTTGCAAAACTACAACTCCCAGCATGCCTGGACAGCCTTTGGCTATGCGGTCATGCTGGGATTTGTAGTTTTGCAACAGCTGGAGGCACACTGGTTGGGAAACACTGCACTAGTATATAATCTCATTCACTGCTATGCAACATTATTCACTACTATGTAATCCTATTCTCTACTATGTAATCCCATCCATTACTATGTAATCCTATTCACTACTATGTAATCCCATTCATTACTATGTAATCCCATCTATTACTATGTAATCCCATCCATTACTATGTAATCCCATCCATTACTATGTAATACTATTCACTACTATGTAATCCCATCCATTATTATGTAATCCTATTCACTAGTGTTTAATCCCATCTATTACTATGTAATCCTATTCACTACTATGTAATCCCATCCATTATTATGTAATCCTATTCACTACTATGTAATCCCATTCATTACTATGTAATACTATTCACTACTATGTAATCCCATCCATTACTATGTAATCCTATTCACTAGTGTGTAATCCCATCCATTACTATGTAATCCTATTCACTAGTGTCTAATCCCATCCATTACTATGTAATCCTATTCACTAGTGTCTAATCCCATCCATTACTATGTAATCCTATTCACTACTATGTAATCCCATCCATTACTATGTAATCCTATTCACTACTATGTAATCCCAAGAATTACTATGTAATCCTATTCACTAGTGTGTAATCCCATCCATTAGTATATAATCTTATTCACTACTATGTAATTCCCTTCACTACACATGTAGAACACCACGGAGAGGCTGCAGTGTCCCCAGTCCTTGACTCTTCTTCAGCTGGAGGGCCGCTTTATATGACTTTGCACTTCTGGAATGACACCATGTATCAGGATCTGTTCTGTTTCCTTCCACTGATGGTCGTACAAGGGACTGTTAGCTCCAGTTTAGTCCCCGACAACAAACATGATTTAGGGGGCTGATTATTTGCAGCTGAGGCTTCTGACTGTAATTACTTTTAGGACCATACTTCTCATTATCAGCCCCACAAAGCATCCTCCAAACCCTATCTATAACTTCTGGAATGTCGCAGACCAGGGACCTATCTGGATACTATTGTGCGGCGAGACATCTGTTAATCTGTAAACACAGGTCTAATTACAGGGAGGTGAGGTCCTCATGGCTGACGTCTCCACAACTGGGATTTATGTTCTCCATGGAGAGGGCCATGCTGGATTTTCTCATGGAGGTCGGGACAGAGCCGAGAGTCCAGGTCCATCCATATGACACATGAAAAGGGGTAATGTTCTGTCTTAATGTTCTGTTTTCTGTATTTTGTGAATTGGTAAAACTACAAGAATACAAATGGCTTGTATAAGTATAAGGCATAACACGTCTCAGCAGAAAGCATAGAACAGCATGTATTATAACATTTGCATAGCACTGAGCACATGTCCAAAATGGCTGCCTATACATAGACTGCATGGCTAGCTAACAGAAACACTACAACTAGTTGAACAGCTCTGCATAACATACTGTCCCTGAAACAAAGGTAGATGTCACTCACCAGATATACTTGCACAAAGATGGTGGATTTTAAGAAGGAGAACGGCAAGGAACAGCTCTGCTGATGTCCTGTAGTCTGTATGTAGACTGGAGACTGGGTTTCTCCTTCCCAGCATGCCTTGCCCTACGCACAATGCCTAGCACCTCTCACAAAGCAGTAATCTTTATTAAAAAGAAAACAAGGTGCAATACATTTTTATTGTTACCTAACTAATAACTACAGGAATACAGAAATTGCCCCAGAATAAATTAAAAATGAAATAGACATGAACTGAAATGAATCTCCTCCTGCTGGAGGCAGAACAGGTAATTACTACGCGGTTTCCACCTGTCACCACCAGATCTTTGAGAAGTTCTGATAGACGTTCTTCAGTACCTCCTGCATGATCTTCTTTTGTTTTGCTTTTGTTTTGACATCTCTCCTCCCTCTCCCAGCTGTCATCTATTAGCAGTGATTGCCTCCCTATATATCTCCTCCCCATACTGCCTCACCTTGCGGTTTATATTACATCCTGGATAGTGTTCTCTGCTAGAAGTTTCTACAGCTGGGTTTTTTAGATAAGTCTATTTCTGTATTTGTTCTTTTCCTGTGGGCTTGATCCTAGGTGACCCTGACTCCCTCCATATTAAGTGCAGGGAGCTGGTGGTCGTGTCCCCTCACTATTATAGGGTTTGCAGGTGTCATTCAGTCTAGGTACGTGGACATGCAACCTTCTATCACTGAGATCTTTGCATGGGCTGAGAAGACAGGGAGAGCTTCAGTGCTTTAATCGGGGTCACCCTTTCGTTCCTTAGTTTTGGATCAAGCCAGTCGGATCCTTATTTGTAACTTCTTGTTTTCTGTTACACCATCAGTGACACCACCACCATCCTGTCCTCTCCTCCCCAACCCTGTAGAGTCAGTGTTACCTCTATTATTATATTACAATAATTACTACCAGGCAGTCACTGTACAGTACTCTACCTATCTATCTATCTAATAAATAATAAGGGAGCACTCCAAGGAAGGGGAGGGTGGTGGACCAGTTTATTACCCCAGTCGCAACGTTTGAGCCAAGCTCAATGGGGCCTTTGTCAAGCAAACAAATGAAGTATACATACCCACACAGTGATTAGAATACATGATTAAATAATTGATAATACATAATTAAGTGTACAAAGTGATACAAGAAAATATCCATGATTCAAAGTGCATCTAGTGACTCATATATAAAAATTCATCATCTGCTATATAGAATAAAGTATATTATAAAGTGTCAGTGCATGTATAAGTGTCATCAGCTGTGTTAAGGGCCAAAGTGCAATTTAAAATCATCAGCGCCAGCTGTGATATATAATATATCAAAAGACACCTGTTACATTGTTGGTGGTTCCTAGTGTGAGGTGAGGGATCGCATCCTCAATAGGGAAGCGCACATGTCCCAGCAGCGCCAGTCTCGCGATACCAGTGACGAACCTCACGTGACTAGGGAGCGTCATTGCGCTGGCCACGTGAACGCTCCAAAGAGCGTCACCCCACCGATCATATGTGCGCCCCAAAGAAAACACAAGGACTCTCATTAAAGGAGAAAAAAACGCTGCCAAAACCTGACATGAGCAGTCTCCATCAATGATGCAAAATAGATCAATAAATAGAATGACCACCTGAGGAAACAATATATATAGAGTATTTTGTATACCATTAGGTACCATACGTAGGACATTAATAATAAGGCACAGGAGCTTTAAATATGTAAAAAAAAAAGGAAGTATAACTTCCAACATAGCACTATACTCCAAATACCTGGAGTAAATACTTTATGCAAATTTATGGGGGCAATAGAGCAAGGATAAATAGAAAACAGTATAAGGAGAAGAAATGCGATGACCACTATCCATGGCCAAACGCATCTCTCCATCAGAAGGGAGCTGTGTATAGGGATAAGGGGGGGCAACCAGCCAGAGTCAATAGCATGGTTACACCCACGTATTTATGGTCCCATGTTAGGGGGCACAAATTCGTGTCCCTCAACCCGGCACCAAAGCAATACCCCAGACAAAAGCTCCAAGATTACAGAGATCAATGTTTCTGGCCACTTTATTGAAAATCATACCCAACAACAGAGCCACTGTAACCCCCAGGAGGCCAGACCTATAACCATAAAGTTTGGAAGATCTTTGTGTCTCTCAATACAGAAACCAACAAGATGCAGCAGGGAAGATATGACAAAGTAGATATCAATCTAAAAAGTAAAAAGAAAATAACCGTAAGGTATATGAAAAACCAACTTAGTCCAAGATATCATTCATATTCCCTAACAGCAAGACATATTAAAAAAAATTCAACAGTCACTGGATACAGGCTGAGGCCCAACATCAACCAAAGAGACTCCACTTGAACTCAGTATTCAGACCCTTAGGTTTGAGGGTCTGCAATTGATAAATCCATTGGAGTTCTCTCTGCTTGAGTACCAACTCTCTATCTCCCCCAGTCTTCAAAGGTGGAATATGGTCCAAAATTCTGAATTTGAGATCTTTTTCTCTGTGTCTGAACTCAACAAAATGTTTGGGGACAGGTAAATCTTTTCTTTTTTGCCGAATGGTATACCTGTGTTGGTTTAATCTTGTTTTCAGGTCCCAAGTGGTCTCTCCAACATATAGTAGGCCACAAGGGGCACTGAAGCAAGTAGACCACATATGAACTATCACAAGTAAGAAAGTGGCAAATATCATGATGTGTCCCCAAAGTAGGATGTGTAAAAGTTGCACCTTTTAACATTTAGGGACAATTAACACAATTGAGACAGGGATAACAACCAAGCCCCTTAGTGCCAATGTACATTTGTACTTTACTCTTATGAAATACTTCGGCCTTCACCAACTTATCACGAAGATTTGGTGGACGACAATGGGACATAAGTGGTGGTACAGTAAATTATTTTATATGTTTAAGATTGCTGGTCAAACTTGGCCAATGTTTTCTAATGATACCATTAATCTGACTGCTCTGATCTGAGAAAGTGGTGACAAAAGGTATATGCGCAAAAGGAATCTTATCTTTCTTCTTATCTGACCGTTGATAGTTCAATGCAGATGCTTCTGTATAACTTTGGAAGGGTACCCTCTTTGTCTAAACTTATGTGACATCTCCTGATATCTCTTGGATAATTTACTTGAGTCCTGTACAATGCGCTTGATCCTTAGGAACTGGCTATATGGTAAGGAATCAACAATTGATCTCAGATGACAACTTTCATACCGCAAAAGATTATTGCAATCTGTAGGTTTAATATACAAATCGGTAGTCAGGTGGTCACTCACCACTTGAACCATTGTATCAAGAAATTGAACTTTTTCTGAAGAGAAAGTAAGAGTGAACCTAATATCTGGATCAATTTGATTGAGAAAGTGATGGAAGTCCTGTAAAGTGGACCTATTACCTGTCCAAATAAAAAAATATCGTCAATGTATCGCCACCAACCCAGCACTTGGCTGAAGTGGTGGGACACATAGACATGTTATTCTTCTAGGGCAGCCATAAAAGTATTTGCATACATGGGCGCCACGTTCGAACCCATGGCGGTCCCACGCAATTGCAAATAAAATCGGTCCATGAAACCAAAATAGTTGTGTAGCAAAACCAAATTGAGCAGATCAATGATGAAGTCCTGACATTCTCTAGTATATTGACTAGAGTGTAAAGCTTTCTGTACTGCAACAATCCCCCTATTATGATCTATAGAGGTATATAAACTTGTGAAATCAAAAGATGCCAATATATATTGTACCAGTATTGTTATACTGGTAATTTTATCCAAAAAGTCACCTGTATCTCTGATGTAAGACCTAGTGTTAACTGCAAAAACACATAAAACTTGATCCAGAAAAATAGCAATATTAGAAAAAAGCGACCCCTTACCAGAAACAATCTGATGCCCTGGTGGGTCAATTAAAGACTTGTGAATCTTGGGCAAAATATATAGCAAAGATGTTCTAGGATGTGTAATTACTAAAAAAGTATACAGTTCTGCATCAATGATCCCTCCTAGGTTAGCGGCACCAAATTTATGCTTAATGAGTTTCAAGATATCAAACTTAGGGTCATAAGGTAGACATTTATAAACATCAACGTCACTCAGCTGTCTCTCTACTTCTATAATGTAACATAACGTGTCCATTACAACCACCGCCCCTTCTTTAGCAGCTGGCTTGATGGTTAACTTGTGATTGTTACACAACTCAGAAACAGCATTTAAGTGAGCAGTGGACACATTTGGAAGTGGTGTCCCTAAGGACCTCGATTTGAGAGTAACGATGTCCAGAGAGATAGCCCCAATAAATGTGTCAAGGGCTGGTACATTTTACCTGTGGAGTGAAATCACTCTTAAGATGTACTGTAGAACAAAACATGCAATGCAACAGCTCACTGCAAACCAAATAAAGTACAAAATTGCATAATAATTGCAAGTGCTATACTAATAATTTAGAGATGCTTGGCAAATCATTTTGTACAAAATTATTTGAGCCCATCTGCCGCACGTCAAGGCAGCCCCATAGGCTGATTTAAATTAGTGTGAGTATATAGCTTGGCCTGCTCCTCCCCACTCACTGGAAGCCATCTGGCACCAGGAGAGAGATAGTTTGTGGACTCTCATTGCAGTCTTTGGTGGCCATCTGGCACCAGGAGTGGTGTGGAGTGGGCCCGGCATGCATGTTGGTACCTGCATTCCTTGGATATAATGGAGGCCATTTTGGCACCAAAAATGACAGAAATGAAAGCAGGCCCAGCATGCATGTGGAACCTACACTCACTGAATTATATGGTAGGCGTCATGGCACATAACAGGTAGAATTAGTGTTAGGAACCCGTCTTACAGAGATCGCCTTGACGTGTGGCAGACGGACTCAAATAATTTTGTACAAAATGATTTGCCAAGCATCTCTAAATTATTAGTATAGCAATTATTATGCAATTTTGTACTTTATTTGGTTTGCATTGAGCTGTTGTATTGCATGTTTTGTTCTACAGTGTTGTTCTCAGCTATAGCAACGTGCCCCTGCGCTTTGGGATGTGCTGACTGACCCCCTTTTTTTCTTTGCAACTCTTAAGATGTAGATTCACCTTTTTAAAAGTGAGTTCCGCACTCGTATTGGAAATCACATCGTGTATACTGTGACATGAATCAGAAAACCACACTTTCAGCTCCTCGTCTAGTCCTGTGGGAGACGGACCTTGGCCTAAAAAAGATGAGGATGGTTGTAGATGAATATTTAACTGAAACCAATTGGTCCCTGTGGTCGGACAAAAAGACAGTCCCTTATCAAGTACATTTAACTGCGCATCAGTAAGAGTAGAAGAGGATATATTTACCACCGTTGTCTTGGTAGTACTGTTCATTCTTGAGACTGGTGTGATGGTTTCTTGCGTAAAGTCCTGTTCTTCAGAGATCGTAGCTCTTTGGAGTTGCCTCCACTTGTGTTGTCTCCTGCCTCCTCGCCTGGTCCTGTGGGAGACGGACCTTGGCCTAAAAAAGATGAGGATGTTGTCTTCTCTTATCTATCTATCTATCTATCACATCTATTGTCTATCTATCTATCTATCTATCACATCTATTGTCTATCTATCTATCTATCTATCTATCTTTTCCAGTAGCTGGAGATTTGTCTGTGTTGTTTCACGGTGACAGATAAAACATTGGAGATTGTTCTTGTCACATCATCCTGACACGGGGCTGGCAGTATAGAACATCACGTGCTTTGTGTAAATGAATTTTTAGTCTCTATGGCACTGCAGTGACCTGGCTGATATCAGTGCAATGAGATTCACCTACTGCTGATATTTAGTCATTTTCGCCTGCAGTGAGGAAAATGATGTTATAAAGTAGAAGACAGACTGTGGAGCTCGGTGTCTGGGATCAGTTTTATTGCTGATGTATTGTACCTGTCATATGCTTCATTTCTCTCTAGGCAGCGGAAGGGGTTAATGACTGCTTGGCATGGCAATGGAGCTCTGGAGATTTAAGTTTTCTTCAGGATTAAATTAGTATTTTTTTACTAAACGCGATTATTGAACGATCCAAGCTTAGTTATGTATAACTATCCTCAGCAGTGATACAGCATGTCTTGTAATCCAGCACCCCACTACTGATGGAACCCTAGGGTCCTCCTATGGATAGCTCTACAACAAACCCAAAATCATCCTTCCATTGATCCAACAATTGCCCTCCTCTGATTTAACACTGTCTCAACATTTCCTCTCAGCACTAAGATGCATCATCTGCACCTCCTGGGCGTTAAGATTTGAAAGGGATCCCTCCATGTAGTATATCCTGCCTTCTGTCCTCCTGGTGAACTACATGTGGTAGGATGTATCTTTCTCCCTTGCTATACCACGCCTAGTGGAGTTTTTTGTATATGTTAGTTTATCTAGATCATTTAACTGTTTGTGCATCTATTACTTCTTTGGGACCATTTTCTTACCCTCAAATGCCCCCTGATGAACCCATTTCGGGGGGAAACGCGTCGGGATGAACCGGTAATAGGTCCGACCACACAGAGCTTTCTAGGGCCATCTAGGCTAGGTACGCGGACGGGGAGACTCCACCATTAGGGGTCTTCTCCGGGCTGAGGATAGACCAGGGTTTTGTCAGGGACAGCCCCCCTCGTACCGGTATCCCCTTTTACTAGCTATATTTTTTTAGGCCCCTGTGATTATGGTCTGTTGCAATTTTTTCTTGTTTTCTTATTTTTTGCTTATATGGGTATCTTGAACCTACTGTAGCTAGCCTTATTTTCAGGTCATGAATATTTCTTTTATCTATATACCAATAAAGTATTAGTTTTAAGGGTCCTTGATTTTGTAGTTAAGTATAATATTCCTAAATACCTTTAATTAGTTATTATGGCTCATTTTGTCTTTGGAGCAATCATTAGAAGAAATAAAATGGCCGCCGTCCTATTAGTCCACACAAAACCTGTCCTAATCACACAACACCACAAGTTACTTCACAACACTGAGGAAGAGCTGCCTCATCCTCCTCTCTGCTCTACTTGTCAAGGATTATTATCCTGAACACAGTTTAATATGATCTTCAGCTGATTTTCTATAGGAATGGAGTTCATGAGGAGACATGAAGTACAGAGGGGGGTGGGGATGTGACTAATGAGCAGCAGCTCTTGTATGCAGTCTTCATTACCCCAGTCTGTCCTGTTTGTCTTCTCTATACTTCATGTCTTCTCATGAACTCCCTTTCTACAGAGATTCAGCTGAAGAGCATATTAAACTATATTTAGGACTATAATCCCTGACAAGCAGAGCAGAGAGGAGGATGAGGCAGCTCTTTACCTCAGTGTTGTGAAATAACATCCTGCTGTGTGATTAGGGTAATCAGGCGAATTTTGCTAATGGAGCAAAAAAAGGTGGAGAGCGCACCATAGGGTAGTAGGTTCAACAAATTATAAAGAGGTTATAAAAAGTAAAAAGTAAAGGCTCACCTTATGAAGTTGTGCTATGAATAGGCACAACTCTATAGTACGCTTTACAGGTAATACGTATCCGGTGAACAGGTATGCAGCCGTCGTGTCCCAAGGCTTCAGGAGATGAGGCCCAATCTTCCCCAAAGGAATTTGTGAAGTATAAAAACCAGGACGCAATATCGCCTTACCAGGACACTTGATTGAAAGTAAAAGGAGCTTCTTCTTTATTGCTAATCTTTTTTTGCCAATATTTTAAAACAACGCGTTTTGCTGGTCTAGAGCCCCCTTCATTAGGTTAAAATGGCTTAAGCCATCATCTCTCTCCACTAACCCAGAAATGACCCAGAGCTTCACATTTCTGACTTCTCATCTACCGAGCACTTTGACTTTCCACCACTGATATCAAAGGGTGGGTGCTCTAGTGTCCCACATATTTTTTCACCCTTGACTTCACTCTAGCTCAACATGAATCCAACACTTTCCAGTAGAAACTCCATACAAACCCAACATTTCCCTATCCAATACTTACCACTGCCAGTTTTTATCCACTCAACACTGCCCGCCAATGACCCAACCTTTACTCATTTCCCCCTAATAGTTTAGCGTTAACCCAACACTTCCCACCAATGTCTCACAAACTCAACATTTCCTGTTCATAACTTCTAGACTCACCGTGTTTTTCCACTGTCTAAACATTTTCCAGAACCAACGCTATGGACCTTGTAGACCACTGGATGATTTGATGATGGAATTTGGGGTACGGTATGTTTTGTATTCTGTGTTAGCAGGAGTTCATTTTAGTTTAGTTCTGCTTCTCATGTTTCAGTCATCCATGTGGTGAAACGAAATTTACTAAATTTCAATTATTTTACTAAATTTCAATTATTTTATAAAATTTCAATTATTTTACTAAATGAATGGTTTTTGGAACATAGTTTTAGAAACTTCAAATGTTAAAAAACAAACAAGCAAACTAAAAACTTTTACATTTTGTGTGAAATATGGTGGTCATAGCTCCAAATGTGACAGCTAAATAAAGTAGCAGCAGTATTTTTTTGTGTTTTAGGGGTTGGAAACCCCCTGACCCTCCAGAGTTCTGTGTTCACAGTGCATATAGAGAACATCTGTCCAACTATTCCTGCTGCTATAAAGCTCCACAACTTCCTGTGAGTACATCTGGAGGTTAATGTGTTTAATCCCTGATTATTTACTTAGGGTGTGTGTTCCTTATTTATAGGCATTTCTATGCTGGGTAGTACAGGTTTACAAAAAACATGGCTGCTTTCTTTCAAAAATAGCGCCACACCTGCCCATAGGTTGTTTGTGGTATTGCAGTTGCCATACCAGGTGGTGGACAGGTGTGGTTGTATGAAGGAAGCGGATACTAGAAGGTAATTGCATATTGGGGATCCCTTCCATATGTGTGTTGCTATTGCTAACATCCCATCCCCGAGATAAGCTCTGATTTTCCTGGCAGTGCTTGGAATGATAAATTATAGCTACAGTGGTTTTCTTCATTACAGAGAACAACAGAAATGATGGGAAAAAAACCACAGTCATCTCTCAAGCCACGGACACTTTTATAGAGAGCTGGAAGATTGTACATGAAATGACTGCAGTACTTGAAAAAAAAAATACTTTGTAATACAGAAAACATTCTACCATAGAAAATAAAATACAACATAATATTCACTTTTTGTGACTCTTTTTTTATGTGATTTCATTGTGTGGAACAAAAACTATAAGGACGCTGGCTGATTTTATTTGTCACCAAGATGTACGGTATATGCTTTGTGTAAATCAGAGGTCAGCAACCTGTTGTGAAACTACAACTCCTCTGTATGTCCTCTCATACATAGATTGCTGCTGAAGATGGCCAGCAGTGATATAGGAGGTGGGTCCACAAAATAGTTAGGCGCAGACAGAGTTATACAGATCCCCAGATGTCAGGAAATGTTGCTTTTGCTTGCAGAGATACAGCTGGGGTATGGGGTCTTACAGGCAATGATCCCTGGTAAACATTGTGCAGGTTAGCTCTCCTCTAGAAGCAAGAAAATGGTCTTGTCTCTCTAATGCCACCATGGGTTACATTAATTGTCTGTATTATCTTTGTGCAGAATTTTCAGTGTATCCTATGAAATGTAGCTTCACAGTGCAGACAATGTTCCTTGGGAAAACATTTGCAAATTAGCTCTCCACTTGTAATAAAACTGTCTTGAAAATGCCACAATGACTATAACTGCATTATCTGTGGGTGCTATATTCGGAATATCCAGTGTATCCTATGAGATACAACTTAACACTGCTCCCCCTTGCTGTACAATTCCTGTCTATACTGTCTGTGAATGTTGTGTACAGGATCTTCACTGTATCCTATGAGATATAACTTCACACTGCTCTCCATTGCCTCACACTTCCTGTCTACACTATCTGTGAGTGCTGTGTGCAGAGTGTCCAGTGTATCCTTTGAACTGCAGCTTCACAATGCAGGCAATGGTCCTTGAGCAAACATTTGCAAATTAGCTCTCCATTTGTAGTAATAAAACTGTCTTGAAAATGCAGAAGATCCAGTGTATCCTATGAGATACAACTTAACACTGCTCCCCCTTTTTGTACACTTCCTATCTATACTCTCTGTGAATGTTGTGTACAGAATCTCCACTGTATCCTATGGGATATAACTTCAGACTGCTCTCCACTGCATCACACTTCCTGTCTACACTATCTGTGAATGTTGTGTGCAGAATATACAATGTATTCTATGAGAAGCAACGTCACACTGCTTCTCGTTGTTTCACAGTGCTTGTCGGTACACTCTGTGAATGCTGTGTGCAGAATCCCCTGTATATCCTATAATATGCAACTTCAGTCTCCTCTCCTTGCCTCACCGGTCCTGTCTATGCTACGTGTGAATGCTGTGTGCAGATTCTGCAGTGTATTTTGTGAGATTTAGCCTCATTCTACTCCCTTCTACCTGCACTCTAATCTATCATTACCGGAGCAGCAGTGTGAAGATGCATCTCCTAAGAGGCATAATGGTAAATGTATGTTTCAGAGCTGTGCGTGACGCTGTATTATAGACTATTTTAGAGGGGAAGGTGGATACAAGATAAACATGGCCCATAAATGCCACATCTACTAAAGCCCCTATACTGTATACATGAGCCTCTACATTATTGTGTAATAATAGCCTATGGTAAACTCTATAGGCAAAAAATGCTAAAGTACTTCTTTAAATTTTAATTGCAGTACTTTGTATGGCCACATGGTGTTCTACAGTGGCGAAAGATGTCCATGAGCAATACAGAGCAAAGCATGGGGAATTATGGGGAAATACAGCAGAACCAACAAAGAGTGATTGTATTTATGCCTCAGATTATAATATATTCATCCATTATGGACCTTTTGTTATTTGCTGTTTCTCTGTGGATTGAACTATTCATTAAATCTCAGAGATCGTCCATGTGTTCAGTTCTAGGATTGTGTTCCTATGCTCATTATGTAAATTATCTCATCATGACTGACACATTGATAGCTTCATGCAAATATCAGCATTATAATCATCAGCAGGGGGCTAGGACGCCTCTTATAGAAGTGCTGTGTAGCTGCTGCTGATGATGAGGTTACTACTAGCACGCTCCCCTCCTGAAATGCTCTGTGCTGCTAAAAGCCTACTCCTTCCACTAACCCTCAGTTCCTGATCCCCTACTTGTCTCCATGCCCCTGTTCACATTATGACTCTGCCCCTGTCCCTTGCAGGCCTGTTGTCACTAGCATAATCACATTGATGGACAATTCAATGCCCTCCACAAAACCAGCGCACTCATGGCCTGAAATACTCTGTGCTGCTGGAGGTCTCAGCTGCTTTCCTTTGTCCCCCTTCCCTCCTGACATCTTAGCACTGCCAACATTTCATGCAACCCAGTGCTTGTTGACATCACATCAGAGCACAGGTCCCTGCACCCCACAAGACCAAAGCACTAATTTTCTGAAATACTCTGCTGCTAGAGGTCTCTGCTCCTTCCCTTTGCCTTCCTTCCATCTTGACATCATAGCACTGCCAATGTTACATGCAGCCCTGTCCTTGTTGACATCGCATCAGGGGACAGGTTGCTGCACCTCACAAGCTCAGAGCCCTCATTTCCTGAAATACTCTGTGCTACTGGAGGTCTCTACTTCTTGCTGATATCACATCAGAGGATAGGTCCCTTCACTCCACAAGATCAGAGCCCTCTTCTCCTGAAATACTCTGTGCTGCTGGATAGCCAGAAAACCCTGTTACGTCTGTCCTACCACTTGTCTGCCTTGTCACTTGATAGGTACTTCTGACCTCGCTTACACCATGGACTGGTCAGTGTCCCCGTACACTCTCCTTTCCTGAAATACTGTCAGTCACCTGCAGACTTTCATGCTGTAAACAAGGTTTTAACTTCCCAAAAGGGTTGGTTTATGTAAAGGGAGATATTAATTATTGATATTTATGCAAATCTCAATAATTAATATTCATAAATAGGCGTGAGTCGTCTAGTGATGACGCCACCTATTTATGCCTTAAATAATAATATAACACTATTCCTTTGTTTTACACTACCGGCTAAACTAGCTGCATGCGCCTAACTGAACTAACTACCGCTAATAACTACACGTTACACAGCAGGTACAAATAATACAAGATATTTATTAACACCTACAGTATACAACGCAGGCAGTACACTAACAATACAGCGCTAACTACACTGCACAATCCCAAATTCCACCCACAAACTCTAATACACACACACATACACATTAGCAGCCCACCCAACCTGGCTCTAACCTATCCCTATGAACGAAGGGTTAACGGTGGCACTGCAGGGGTTAATGCAGGCCACAGACACAGGGTAACAGCAGGGGAGAAAAGGGTAAATGGGTAGCAAGGATGCTCCTACAGAGATAGGACAGGGGATTGGTGGTTCAGGGGTGATAATGGTTGGTGGGATAGTGGGTGGAGAAGATGGGCAGGAAGTGGGTAAAGGTAAGGGAGAATATGGGCAAGTAGAGGTTGATAGAGTGGGTTGAGGTAGGGGAGCGTGGGTGTATAAGGGTTAAATATGGAATATGAAATGGTGGGATAGTAGTATGGGTAAATATGAGTGGTATGGGAATATAAGGGTTAAATATGGCATTGGTGGGATAGTGGTATGGGAATATAAGGGTTAAATAGTGGGATAGTGGTAATACTCAGCCCTCCAGGGTTATGCTCGTTGTCCAGGGGGGTCCTCTGTGGGGGGCAGCTCTACTCTTCTGCCCCAGTGCAGGGCCTGCCGGACATTTATGTCCGGCGGCCCGCACTGCCCCACCGCCCACACTGTGGCGCGCGGGCGCGCGCCACCGTCAGGGACATGTGGGCCGGCGCAGTGAGATAACATCACTGCACCAGCCCGCGCGTCCCTGCACGAGCGCATTGGGGTCGCGCCACTTGCTTGACAGGCGGGAGCAGTAATCGCGCTGCCGGAATGCACACAATAGAAGGAGGGGAGGTTTCTCCCCTCTTCCTATTATGCACAATTATCTCCAGCGGCGCAGGAGATAATTAGTACAAAGGACTCCGATTCTATTGAATCGGAGTTCTTTGAAGCATGCAGGATGACTGGACTCTTGTCCGGTCATTCTGATGCAATTAACCAGATGGCATCAGTGTGAATGCTTGGGGCACATTCACACTGATACCTCTGGTTTCAGGTGACATTTTCCCATCAATGGCCCCTACGAATAAGGGGGTATATGATTATAAGGGGACATATACTATAAGGGGACACATATATGGGGGCACATGTATATAAAAGGGACATATAAGGGGGCACATATTCCCCACAGGGGCCACAATGAGCCCCTGTGGAACATTAAGGACAGATGTGCGCAGATGTTGGGCACATGTGCGCACATCATCCTATAATGTGCCTATTTATGTATGCATATATATTATACATGTACGCACGTGTTTGCATGCATATATATACCATCCATGGAGTGATGCTGTGGAACACCTGGTGCAAGTTTTGCAGATCTGTGGATTAGAAAGCTAAGACTCGGTTAATCTTCTCTGCTTTTTGAAGGATCAGAGAGTCGCTTACCGAGTGATATTCACTGCGATATTCGTGATTGAAATGTCCCATGTCAAATGTCTGATGCCTGGAGCCCATTCATTAGAATATGACCCAACCATAAGACTCTGCGGGTTCCAGGGTCTCTTCACACCTTGGAGATCTCAATTAAAGGGACGCAAAGTTTCAACAGGAGGTTGTCACAGCCACGGTTATGGTCGTGACTCAACCGCATGCGGTTGCCTGCGGTTTGGTTTTGGTGTTCAATCACAGGTGAGGGCCGCTGGTGTGTGGCCTCACTTGTGGTTGCCGCGGGCAACTAGTTGTATGGTGTTGGTTTCAGCAGAGCAGCCTGAGCGGTGCTGGGCAGCTTGTTGCATGGCATGCGGTTGCACCTAACAACCTTCATGTTGGGTGTTGTGTTTGTTTGTCTGGTGTGGACTGCGTTTTGTGTTGTGTGTGCACTAGGACTCTTCCCTTCACTGTGGCTGCCCGTGGCAACGTTTGGTTGGATGTGTACATGTGGTGGCAGTGTCCCGGCCTTCGGGCTGACTCCCAGGACATGGTTGCCACCCATGTCGTTGCCTGCGGCAACAGCCACAGTGTGATCTTGGTTTGGACACTTCCCCTTTAAGTGGTGTTTTCCCTTCCCTGGTGTTGGAAGAGTTAACTTCCTTTCTGTGTGTGTGAGACACTGGGTGTGTCTGTGTGGCTGTGGCCTCTTAGGCCTATAAAGCCTCAGTGTTTGGCATGTGTCAGTGGGTTGCTTCAGCCATGCCTAGCTGGAGCAGCCTCCTGTGTATATCATCTGCCAGTGGGGGCCACCCTTGTGGTCATAGGTTTATCTGTGAAGTTTATGTCTTGATGTTCAGTTGATGTTTTCCTTTGTCTCTGTTTATTTGCAACGACGGATGTCCTGGTTACCTGTGTGTTATGTCTGCTGTGTCCTCTAGTTGTTCTGTGGACATTAGTAGTGCATGCATGGGTTCCAGTCAGCGTGGCGGTGACAGGTACATGTGGAACTAGTAGTTCGCCTGTCATATCTGTATGTTGTATGTGTTTCCCCATTCCTTGTAGCTTGGCCAGTGAGACCCCTGTTCCTCCGTGTCCAGAAGGAACAGGCCATCTTACCTTGACTCCTAGTTCAGGGACCGGTCGGAGGGTGAGTTAGCGATCCGAGGTTCCTGAGCATAGGCCCTCCTACCTTCAAGGTCGGCCCATGCAGCTAGGAGTTAGGGTCAGGTTAGGGACGCTTTAGGAGGTGACCTGCTCCCTAATCCTGTCGTCCAGGCCGAGCAGCCTAACATCTTCTGGCATCGCACGGCTGAGGGTATTCCCCATCCTCAGCCGTGACAGAGGTTTGCTCCACACTCTGAGAAATTTTATAAAGTTTACAGGGCATCAGAATAAATCAGGTTATGATGAACTGAGGAGATAAACCCGTATGAACATTTCAGAGGACAAGAGTGAATTCACAGTACGGGAAGAAGCAGGCTTTTAGTGAGATGCAATTAACAGTACATTACATGGGGGTGAGGTTTTAAAACTTTCATCCACAAGTAGCGGAAAAAAAGGCACTAAATTCGTACACATTGCGGATTTTCTAATCTGCCATCTATATTTTCTACAGCATATATGTTTTATGGATTGTGCCCTTTGCAATGCATAGGCTTAAATTTACACCGAACTCCGAGCCAAAATCTGCTCAAAACACATCCAGTAGATTGTTTTTTTTTGCAAATTCTCTCTTTATTCGTCTCAAGAAACACTTACAAAAATAGGAAAAACAAAATGCATACATTCCCACCCACCCATCCAGTAGATTGTTGCATTTAAAAAAAAATTGCTATTGAATGTCAACAAGCAGCGATAGTGGAATATGTAAAGAATTGATGCACAAATGATATAGGAAAATGTAAGATATGTAACTTTTCATTATGCAATGAATAAGATTTATTTGCTGCTCCACCGTTGACAAGGGTATTCATTCATGTCACAGATAGCTTTACAATGTGAGGTTCCCAACAAACAGCTCCTCATATCTCAGCTTCTTGGATTAATGTGACTGAATTTTATTAAAAAAAATTAAATACAACCAAGCTTTAAAGGGGTTGTCAGGGATTAGAAAAACATGGCTGCTTCCTTCCATAAGAAACAGTATTACATTCATTTCAGTGGAGCTAAGTAGCAATAATGAACACAACCCATGGTGTGGTGCTGTTTCTGGTGTCTTTTTTTTGTAATACTAGACAACCCCTTTAATATAAAAAATCATAGATAATACACTAGATGAAGAAACATATTGGAATACACCTCTTAATCATTGAATTCAGTCCATTGCCACCGCTGTATAACTTTCAGCCCCGCCATGCAGTCTACCTATCATGTCTGAGGTGGCAGGTAACAGACATGCGGTGCAGAGGGGAGGGAAGAGGAGTACTATTCTTCTAGGGAGAGGTAGGAGTGGTGACCCCTAGCTCACCTGGCACTGGCACCTGGCTGCCCTGAGGTCCCTAGATGGGCTGCTCACCCGTACGCCGATCACGTGCCTCGTCCCTGTCTTAGCCTGAAATAAGCCCTAGGCAGTGAGTTGGGCGGTGGGAGCAGTACTCCACACCACTGACACCGAGGGTAACAACAGGGAAAGGACAAACAACACAAACACCACAAACAGTCCCCAAAGGGAGAAAACTAACAGGAGAGAACCGGAGATCCGACAGCACCAGTTCCAACAGCTCCAGAGCAACTGTTGTCCACCTGAGGTCAGAATAGAAGATCTGGAAGGAAGGTCAATATCTGGCAACAAGGGAAGCAGAAAGGGAGAATATATAGTAGCTGGGAGTGGCTGACAGAGAACAGCTGAAAGGAAAAGCTACAGATTCCTAAATGGGACAAAAGGGATCGCAAACCTTAATAGCAAAACCTGAACCAGATTCCACCCGCTGCGACCTTCGGTTCCCAAACACAACAGGGTCAGCAATTGGTCGTGACACCCTCGTGACACTACCATTCCCACAGGTGTATAACATCCAGCCCCTGGCCATGAAGTCTACTATTATCTCATGTGTATAACATCCAGCCCTGGTCAGGCAGTCTACCATTACTACTGGTGTATTACATCCAGCCCCCAGCCATGCAGTCTACCATTGCCACAGGTGTATAACATCCAGCCCTGGTCATGCAGTCTACCATTCCCACAGGTGTATAACATCCAGCCCTAGTCATGTAATCTACTATTACCACAGGTGTATAACATCCAGTCCCCGGCTATGTAATCTACCATTACCACAGGTGTATGACAGCCAACCTTAGGCCATGCAGTCTACCATTACCACAGTAATATAACATAAACCACACAGTAATCAAGTCCCCTTGGTGACCCCACAAGTAGAATGTCATGTTACTACTCCTAAACAGTAGTTATGCCGCCTTAGTCTCCCCTTTCAGTAATCCTTCCCCTTATACATTATAACTCAAGGTGTCAAGTGGTGTAAATAGATAAAATAAAAATCTGTAATTCTCACCTAGTCCCAATCCCCCGATGAACAGAGCAAATTCCGCTCTCCTCAATAGGTGTGATGGGTTGACATCATCTCGTCTGCTGAGTAGGAGACTAAAGAACGCATGGGTCCGGAGATGATCCTCAGCCCGTGTGCTCTTTTATTCAGCCCAGTAGGCATGATGCTGGCATGTCAGGGGAATGAGGATGACAGACAGTAATCATAAATACTGTGAGTGTGTACTGGCATGGTCATTTCACCCTATTCTTGAGATAGGAGCTTGTCCCAGAGGTATGACCTGCACTGATCGGAATTTTTGTGGTATATCCTGTGGACAGGTCGGGCCATGCCTTTAATGCATAAGATCCCTGCTGTCCCGTGGATTCTAATACTTGGTGGTGGTTCACTATTTTCATTTGCAAAATTCTGCTCTTAGTACACACCATGCATATTTTTAGATTTTTTTTATGTATTTTGCTCCTCTTTCTTGCACACCTCTTTGACATTCTCCATCAGATCCTCGAGTACTCCATATTCCCTTCTGCTAAATTAATAGGAAAAGCATGAGAATAAAAAAAAATGAAACGATGACTAAAATAACCGTTATTAGTCAAATTGATGCAAATATGTATTTATGGCATTTTCTCGTGCCGAATGTTGCTATAGAAATTAAATTGAGGCATGTTTTCAAAGTCTTCAATTTCCATTTTTCCATATTGGCTACCTAGTAACAGACGTCTTAACGCTTTCAGCTCCTTCTCCACTGTCATGGGGAGAACTTCGACTAAGTTACCTCTCGAGCCCAGAAGGAAAACGACCAGGAGAGGTGAAATGGTTCAGCTCTGCAGACAGATTCTGAAGATAATCCAAGCTCCTGGAGGAAAGAATTAGCAGGTGAAGAGGCTGGCGCCTCTTGTCAGACCTTTCTAATAATAGTACAATTAAGAGCGCTTGCTACCAGAGGCCCCGTCCACCGTCTTGTCTCTCCCTGACAAGATGAAACTGTTTTCCGTTGCCTTCACCCGCACAGACCGCAGTGGCTGCATGACCCATATACTAGAGGAACCATGGAAAACACATTATTTCAGAGCATTTCCACCTTAACTCCTAAAAAATTCTCCAGTAAATATCAGAACGTGCAGTAATTCCTCAACCAGTTGGGTGTCAACCACCTTTTCTAGACTCTCCAATGAAAAAATGTAGTAATAACGCCCCATACCCATCCATTGCATAGGGCTGGGTCAAGTTTAGTGGAGGTCCCATATATGGTCACCTCCACAATAGCAATGCAATACAATGTATGCCGTTTCATCCTTTTTTAGAACTCTGCACTGTGCAGTTCCTCTGTTATTCCTACCTATGAATAAATTGGCAGCCACTTGGGGATCGCGCCTGTCACGCTCCAGTTAGGGCTGACATTTACCAGACTGTCCAGGGACACACGCCTTTTGATAAGGGGTAGTGGTGACATCAAACCATCAATGTATTCCTAAATGTCCAGGACAAATAACAGAGGGGCAGCTTATAAGAATAGATGAGTGCTTATTTCACGGGGAATGCAGATGCTACCAAAAACAGACATTTCAGGAGGGCAGATTTTGTGTAGTTAGCATTCCAGGCAGGTGGAGCAATAGGTTGCCCGGGAGGGAGTTGGGGGAGGCTTTCATTTTTGTTTTGCTCCATTTCAAACACAGGTTTAGCACAACTATGGATATGGTTTAGGTTAGGCTACTTTCCCATTACAACAGACCTGATAAAAAGAAAAAATATCCAGCTCACCCACAGCTCGCCGTGCACGGAAAAGGACCAAGGCAGGTTCTTCACATAGCAATGTATAAATAAATATTCCAGCGCAGGATCACTTCTCAATTGGTTCGTCTTTATTATTCGTGTTGTGCATTACATGTTCAGGACATCACCTCCCACCACCACGGGTTGACATGTTTCGAATTGAAGCGTTCTTAGTCGTAAGCTTCATGACTAAGGTTACAACTAAGAACGCTAGAGTTCGAAACATATAGACCGGTGGTGGTGGGAGGTGATGTCCTGAACATGTAATGCCCAACACGAATAATAAAGACGAACCAATTGAGAAGTGATCCTGCGCTGGAATATTTCTTTATACATTACTTTCACACTAGCGTTAATATTTTCTGGTATTGAGATCCATCATAGGGGCTCAATACAAAAAAAAAACACTTACGTAACTGAACAGAACAAAGTGCTCCAAAATGAATTCCGTTCTCATACCGGAAAGCAAAACGGACACAATCTGACACAATAGAAAACGCATCCGTCCCCCACTGACTTTCAATGGAGTTCATGACGGATCAGTCTTGGGTATGTTAAAGATAATACAACCGAATCCGTTCATAACGGATGGAGATGGTTGTATCATCAGCAACGGAAGCGCTTTTGCTGAACCCTGTAATTCCAGCAAAAACGCTAATGTGAAAGTAGCCTTAGGGTACTTTCACACTTGCGTTTTTCTTTTCCGGCATAGAGTTCCGTCACAGGGGCTCTATACCGGAAAATAACTGATCAGGCATATCCCCATGCATTCTGAATGGAGAGTAATCCGTTCAGTTTGCATCAGGATGTCTTCAGTTCAGTCGTTTTGACTGATCAGGCAAAAGAGAAAACCGTAGCATGCTACGGTTTTATCTCCGGCGAAAAAAACTGAAGACTTGCCTGAATGCCGGATCCGGCATTTTTTTCCATAGGAATGTATTAGTGCCGGATCCGGCATTCAAAATACCGGAATGCCGGATCCGTCATTCCGGTCTGCGCATGCGCAGACCTTTAAAAATGAAAAAAAAAAAAAAAACGGATCCGTTTTGCCTGATGACACCGGAAAAACGGATCCGGTATTGCAATGCATTTTTCTGACTGATCAGGCATTGTTCTGACTGATCAGGATCCTGATCAGTCAGAAAAATGCCTGATCAGTCAGAAAAAATGACATCCGTTTGCATACAGTTTGCCTGATCAGGCAGTCAGTTCAGGCAACGGAACTGCCTGCCGGAATCAAACAACGCAAGTGTGAAAGTACCCTTAGTGATTTTTTTTATTGTATCAGTTTTTATTTATTTATGTTTTATATATACAGTACAGACCAAAAGTTTGGACACACCTTCTCCTTCAAAGAGTTTTCTTTATTTTCATGACTATGAAAATTGTAGATTCACACTGAAGGCATCAAAACTATGAATTAACACTTGTGGAATTATATACATAAACACACCTCCAGGCTGTGTAAGGGCTATTTGACCATGAAGGAGAGTGATGGGGTGTTGCACCAGATGACCTGGCCTCCACAGTCACCGGACCTGAACCCAATCGAGATGGTTTGGGGTGAGCTGGACCGCTGAGTGAAGGCAAAAGGGCCAACAAGCATCTCTGGGAACTCCTTCAAGACTGTTGGAAGACCATTTCAGGTGACTACCTCTTGAAGCTCATCAAGAGAATGCCAAGAGTGTGCAAAGCAGTAATCAAAGCAAAAGGTGGCTACTTTGAAGAACCTAGAATATGACATATTTTCAGTTGTTTCACACTTTTTTGTTATGTATATAATTCCACATGTGTTAATTCATAGTTTTGATGCCTTCAGTGTGAATCTACAATTTTCATAGTCATGAAAATAAAGAAAACTCTTTGAATGAGAAGGTGTGTCCAGACTTTTGGTCTGTACTGTATATATATATATTTTTTATTCTGTAAATTTAATTATTTATGTGGTTATTTTTTGTTGTTGTATGTGTATATATATATATATATATATATATATATATATATATTTATATTCAACAAAGAAAAAACAACAGCACTATATGGTGAATCCTGGTGCAAAATCCTCAGACCATGGGCTAGATGGTCATCAGTGGTAGTAGTTCTCCAAAAAAGAGGCAGCACTCCAATGTAAAACGTGAAATGACCCGCTTTATTCCCCTCTGAGGGAATTCCCCAGAGGGGAATAAAGCGGGTCATTTCACGTTTTACATTGGAGTGCTGCCTCTTTTTTGGAGAACTGTATAAATATATATATATATATATATATATATATATATATATATATACACCGTATATACTTTTTTTTTATAAAGGAGGTCAGGAAAGGCCCCCAGGGACCATAATACTTTCTATTTCTCTCTAAACTGTGCAATTTTCTACCGTAACTGGGGCATCCTTAGTAATTATTTGCGATAACTGGACTGCTGCCCTGCTTGCGCTTTAAATCTAAGGATTTACTACTGTGGTGGGGGTGGGGGGGGTCTGGGATATGTGTTAAATACCCAATATCACATGCTTGTATAGTAGGTGTAAAAACTAGACTATAAACAAGCTGGAATACTCTACCTCACCCACCGACCTGACTCTGCTGCATCTGTCGCAGAATGCGTATCATAAATGTAGAAAAGAAATGAGCAAAATTGTTTGTTTGATCATTATGGAAACACAAAGAGGATAAATTGCCTTTTCAAGTGCTTTAAAAAATTAATATCATTCAGAGCCGGAATGGTGACTAATGGCTGTAATAAGCCCATTGAACCAGATCAAATTACAAAAACGTCATCGATGTATCGAGCTAGTGTGATCGGTAGGAAAAAGCTGACCAACGACCCGACGCTTCATATTCATCTTTCTTGTATGGAGAGGTACATGCACTTATAATTTTCCATTGTGAAGTTGCTGCATGAAATGTAATTCGAGCAGTTATGTGTTGCTTTCCCTTAAAGGGGTTGTCCAGTCTTTTTGTCCATAGGCACACATTTACTAAGACTGGTATATCTTATGGAGGAGCTGTCCCCTCTCCTGGTATTAGTAGCTATTTGCATTCCCCATGCAATCATTCTGGAGCATCTATTTCTTATGACTATATGTCTTGCCATTCCTTTATTATTCCTGCTAGACACATTCTGAATGAATTGCTAGCAGCTTGCAATGAAGGTTCAGATAGGTGTTACCAGTTGACGGTGTTCCCCTGACACTATCAGCACTGATTGGATAGTGTCAGACTGTACAGGGACCCCCCCCCCAACTGGTAACACCCATCTGAACCTTCACTGCAAACTGCTGGCAATTCATTCATAATCTTCTATCAAGAATAATAGAGGAACAGCACACCATAGACTCATAATTGTTACTATAATGAGGATCAAAGTAGCTACTAAAATAGACATGTCTGCAGGGCCGCACCGCCAATTAGGCCAGGTGAGGCAATCACCTCAGGCGGCGCATCCCTGGTGACAAGTGGGTGGCGGCAGCGTCAGGGCACAGGGAGATGAGCGCTTCCATTGTGGAAGCGCTCATCTCCATAGTCATCTGTATTGCTGGCCTCAGGACAGCGATACAGATGGATGGTGCAGGGCAGGGGAGAGGCCTGCAGCCTATCAGAGAGCGGTTATGACGTCATCGCGCGGCCTGAGCTGTTCAGCGCAGGACACAGGCCGGAAGAGGCCTGCAGCGCATTGCTGCCAGCCTGATGGAGGTAAGTATGTGAGTTTATTTTTTTTATATGGTACAATACAGGAGAGAAGCTCTATGGGGGCAATTGTTACTGGCACATGATTGGGGGGGCACTTGTTACTGGCACATGATTGGGGGCATCTATGGGGGGGCACTTTTTACTGGCACCTGATTTGGAGGCATATATGGGGGGCACTTATTAGTGGCACAATATTGGGGGGCATCTATGGGGGTACTTGTTACTGGAACACTTTTTGGTGGCTCTATGGGGGCACTTCTTACTGGCACATTATTGGGGAACACTGTGGGGCATCTATGGGGGCACATCTTTCTGGCATATTATTGGGGGCACATCTTTCTGGCATATTATTGGGGGGCACTGTGGGGCATCTATGGGGGCACATCTTTCTGGCATATTATTGGGGGGCACATCTTTCTGGCATATTATTGGGGGGCACTATGGGAGCACTTTTTACTGGCACATTATTGCGGGGCCCTATGGGGACATCTACTGAGGCCACAAAGAAGGGGTATTTTATATGGGGGGCTCTGTATAGGGGCAGTTAATACTAGGACACATTATGGTGGGTACTATGGGGAAGGGGGGGAGAAGAGTACTATGGGGCCATCTACGGGGGTCACTAAGAAGGGGTATTTTATACTTGCAAATTATGGGGAACACTGAGGGCATCAACTGGGGCACTATATAGGGGCATTTTATACTTGTACATAATGGGGGGCACTAGGAGAAAGGGGGAGAGGAGCACTATGGGGGCATTTATTGGGGGCACTATATAGGGGGTTTTTATACTGGCACATTATGGAAGCACTATGGGGACATTAGCTCAACTAGGGCATTTTTGTACTGTCACATTTTAAGGATAATTATTACTATTGGGGGGGCATTTTGGTGGGCTTTATTACTACTGGGGGTCTATGGGGAACAGGATTACTAGTATGGGCACTATGGGAGCATTATTACTTCTGGGGCACAGTGGGGACATGTTGGGGGCACTGTAGGGGCAGTATTACTACCATGTGTGCTCTAGCAGCGAATTATTACTATTGGTGAGTCTATTGGGAGCACTATTACTGTGGGGACACCTTGGTGCAGTATCAGCTTATATCACTGAGGGCAACTTCTCAAACGTAACCTTTATTCTACATATATAAGATCAAAATACTCTACAGTATCAGCTTACCACAAATAATTTTGGGGGACGTTAGTGTCAGGGGCACTATTTGCTGGGCGCAGTTATTTTGGGACACTGTGTGCCACTAATTATTGAAGGGCACTATCTGCATGGTACTAGTATTATCAGGGGGTTTATCTGTTTCTGCAGTATAGTATTGGGGAGCACAGCGGGCACAGTATTAGTGGTAGGATGATTTGTCCAGAAGATGGGAGGATGATGGAACAGTTGTAAACAAGATTTTTTTTTGTCAAACTGCAGAGATGAGAAATGGCTGAAAAATGGTGGTCTGGTCTGAAGGTCTGAAAGGAGAAGATGAGGAAAGAGAACATCAACATTAAAGGAAACGTCACTGGATGTAAGAGGTATGTGGCGCTGTGTTACCCGGTATGTTCTGTAGTGATATATGTAATGTTAGGAGGGAAGGGGTAAGGTAGAGAATTTGGTATGGGTGGGGGGAGGGGACCCTTTTTTTAATTTTCGCCTCAGGCAGCAGAAAGGCTGTCTAAAGGAAGGAGTTAACCGGAGTGATTTGTGCCAAATCTATTAAATGTGGCATTAGTTCTAAGATTTGCTCAGTTTTCTGTCTTTCTACTTATTGCATTTTTCTAATTTACTGTGTGATGATAAAAATGGAGATTTTTCGGAATGCTTTTTTTAGGAGTTTACTCCAAAATTCTCCATAAATACTTAATAAAAATACTATGTAAACGTGGACTGCTGCGTCTCGTGGAAGCCTTTTGGTGACTACTCTACTCAATGTTCAGCATGACTGCGATCTAACCTGACGGTATCGTTACAGTTCAGTTAATTGAGTATCGAAAAGGGGCAGATACATTTTCACAGCTGTGATTGGTCAAGTTTGATTAATATTACATTTTATTTCGAAAAGGGAAGACATCCACATTCCGTGTGCTCTTCACTCTCTTATCTGCTTGTCTGGAGGATTTTCTTCCCTTTCTGTGGGTGGGCAGTAGCTCAGTCAATCACCTTTATCTTCCAAGAAGTGCTGCAATTAGCTCTTGCTAACCAGTTCCTCCCCAGCACAAAAAATAGTCCCTTACATGTAGCCCCAGGGATGCTGTACATATGGCATTTGATGCCCCCACAATTTCCTTCTCCACCATCTAGAGAGATCTCTCTATATATTCCTATGAATTAAGAATTGTGGATGAATGAATGAAAGGTCTCTGGTCCAGTTCTCCTTCTTCTCTGTGAATTCACTACCCATGCACTGTATGGAGGAGTAGGGAGCAGGGAATCTACTGAGCGTGTTAGTCCAGTGTCGGACTGGGGTGCCTAGGGCCGACCAGTAAAATTCATTCTGGGGGGCCCACTACGCACTTACATGCAAATACTACCTGCCCAAATAATGGCAGACAGCCGTAAGATGCTCAAGATGATTGATCATAATGGTCCCTGCAACAACTTCAAGAAGGCAGGTTTCTGGGGAAAGAAGATACGAGTTGGCCGGCCTCTGTATCTAGAAGTCGTCTCAGCCACCTGATGCATCAACAATAATAAACGAGGTCGTTTTTAAATATTCTACCCAGTTTTTACATGGGTATAGAGTGGTTGAAATGCTGTGCTGGGGGCCCACCGGGCGATTCATGTATTCCCTTGTTGGCCAGTCCGAGCCTGTGTTAGTCCACAGCTGAGTGTAGAAGAAGGAGAAACAGAAACAGCAGGGAGTGCGAACCAGGAGGAAAATGTAATGTAGATAAAGAAAACTAAAAACAAACAAAAAATTCAATATTTTTGTTGCATTTATGTTGCCATATTACTTTATGTAACATGCCCTACTGATTGCATTGTAAGACTTCTCCTGGGCTAACCCCTACCGCTATGTAGTGATCCTGTACCTTCACGGTTGCCCCGCCACTAGCGTTTTGACACTGCCCAAGTCCCTGCTACACATTACTTCTCGGCCACTCAGTGGCTACAATGGTGACCTGTCTCAGTCAGTGTTTCCCCGAGAGGGCATTCTGAGGTGTTTTCTGTGTGTCAAGACAGAAACTAGAAGTAGAGAGATGCTGGAACCCGGGTGGCATCGGAATGGGGGCAGCGGGGGCCTTGTGGAGGTGAGTATCACTTAAAAATAAAAAAAATTACGTCCGTCTGACCCCATTGCAAGCTATTTTTGATTAGCAGGAACACTCCTTTAATTACGAGATGGTAGATCAGTAATTTACTGTATATTTGGGTTTGTGTTCATTTTTCTGCAGAGGGGCTGCGTACTATGAAATGATGATGAAGCTTACATGAAGGTAATAATATTGTTTATTATAGCCGAAGCAAACAGGGCAGAATTTACTGGCAAAGTGACTCAATTGCCTGCAATCTAGACTGCCGGCGGGGTGAGATTCTGGGGGCTGATTTATAGGACATGGCTAATTGATGCACCATGTATGACTATGACATGGTAGATGGGCTTGTCCATAAACTACACCCACATGTTGCAGGATGATAAGTTACAGACCCCACAGATGCGTGATGCATGATATTGACATTTCAGTAATTTGCATGATGCAGAGCGGCTGCCTCCCATACACAATGTTTGGTCAAGGGAGCAAATATGGTTTGTCTAAGAAAACATGTAAAGTCAGGGTCAACTGCGTCCAACTATCCAAAATTATCATGAAGAGTCTTCTCCAGTGACACTGAGCTGTCTCCTGTGGACCAGGGCCTGGTTGTCCAGGACTTTATTTTCCCTCAGGATCCAGTGTCTTGTCTTTTTGTGGTTTGGTTTAAGCCCATCGATGGTGGTCCAGTGGTCCTGTACCTATCATGGACTTAGTTACCATGGTAAGAGGCATTCCCATGCATTTTTCCTTACCTTTGCTCTTTTCTCAGCATATCCTGAGATGTGTAGTACGAGATGACTAGCTTTACTCTGTTTGGATACTCTGTCTGGAATTGTTGATGCTATATGTGTCCATGTGTGGCCACCCAGTGGTCATAAGATGAGTTGTTATCTATCAGGGGTTTTGCAAACATGTTTCAACATAGTATGGAGTTAACACATCGTTAGAACTGCAGGGGGCCCCAGCAAGTAAGGGGCCCATCTCCACTCAGAGATCAGATGTTGCTAGATGTTGACAATAGATGATGGATAGAAGAGTGTATCATTATATGGAGATTACCTATAGATAAATGAAAGAAGGAACTAATAGAGGGAACAGAGTAGAGACCAATATACTCATGTTCTAGATTCACTTGCTGCTAATAATGGTCATGATGCTGTGGGGCCCGATTCCTGCGAGCACCGCGGACTCCTCGCAGCTCACCAAGCACAGCGCCATACATTGTATAGCAGCTGTGCTAAGTCATCAGTATCAAAATCTCGGAAAAAAACAACCCCAAAACTTTAATACATACTACCCCTGGTGTTTAGTAGGTTGAAATATAATATCCCTGGTGTCTAGTAGGTTAATACAATATATCCCCGGTTTTTCGTGGTTTAATACATAACTGTGTGACTCTGCTGTTTAGTGGGTTAATAAATAATATCCATGGTGTCTAGAGGGTTAATATTATCCCTGATGTCTAGTGTGCTTATAGCTAATAAATATGCCATATATTTTGTTTTTTAATACATAATTTCCCTGGTGTCTAGTGGGTTAATAGAAAATATGGCTGGTGTTTAGTAGGTTATTACGATATGTCCCTGGTGTATAGTGGGTTAATACAATATGTCCCTGGTGTATAGTGGGTTAATATAATATGTCCCTGCTGTTTGGTTACTTAGTACATAATACCCTTGGTGTCTAGCGGGTAAATACTTTATATCTCTGGTGTCTGGTGGGTAAATGCATTATATCCCCAGTGCCCTGTGGGTATATCATACTTTTGTTAGTGTATATAGGGGTTAATAAATGACATCATTGCTGTCTAGTATATAGTGGGTTAATACATACAACATCCCAGGTATCTAGAGGATTAACTCTAGTATTCTGGTAACTAGTGGATTCATAATGAAACAGCAGAGATGTGCAGAAAATGTTCGTTACCCAATGTGAGATCCAGTCGATAGGATCCAGGAACCAATGATCAGGACAACGATCAGTGGAGACCTTCTAGTAATTATGCCGCATGTTCCTCCTGGTAACCAAAAGAAATTACATCTCCTACTGCTATTTTTTGGCACCAAGAGAGGTTGTCCCTTTCTTCCCCCACACAAGAGCATGAGATGCCTATTCCGTGACAGTTTGGAACCCAACATTCACAAAAACATTGAAGTGTTTTATCGTTGGACATCGTTCTATTGACATTTTGAAGCTAAAATGACACATAAGTCTTTGCGAGAGAGCCCGTTGTCTGTAGTCTAATTACAATTTTTGCACAGAAAGAAAAAAATAAATCCCCCCAAAAATGAAAAGCTGTTCACGTCCTTGCGTAGGATGTAATCATGTTTTACAATTTGTATCATTATAAGCTCGAGCACGTCAGGTCTTACAAATGTATTCACGAATCACCTCGGAGGCTTCCCTGCTTCGCGGGAACTTGGCACATCACCAATATGGCAAGAACACGATGGAAATTCTAAACCTGAGCTTGTTGTCCCTTTTGTACATAAACCATAGTTCGTCTCTCCAAGAAGTGAGCAGCCGGTGGCATTGTGTGCTGAATAGAGCCGGGGAAAAAAGCATGAACAAACACGCGAATTAGCGAGATGTGGAGCGGTTGGAGGTCCTTCAACCAATTCAACACTTTAGAATAAAGACATAATATTGGTATAACTGCCTCCAATACAACTAAAATCACCTACTCCTTAGATGTGTGACCTTTAAAAGGCATTCGGCTACCAAGACAGTTCCCTCTACCTTAAAGTGACCTTCCGGTTTAAAAAAATAAAAAATCACATTAACTGAGGAACGGGCAGAACATCTATCTGGTGCCATCCTGTCATTGTCAGGCTAGGGTTTCTTGGTCCCATCAGAGCAGAGGACATTATTCTTGAGGTCCAACCCTCATATCATCAATGAAGTCTAATAGGTTGTGAATCAAACAAATAGATCCTAGTGGCAGATGATTGACTCCAAAGGCAGCCAAATGCTTCTTTTTCCCTCCTGTACCTTCTGGGTCCCACTATGGTATCAGAGCCTGGGCCACCAGATGATCCTCAGTACCTTTACAGTGTATGGGGCTATTCACACGGCTGTTTCTTTAATTGCCAGTGAATAGTACAGTAGCTGTGAAACAATACAAGATAACTGGGGGCCATTGAGAATACAGGTGGCACTGTGGGGGCTATTAGGAGTATATTGGGTACTATGTGGGCCATAAAGAATAGAGGGGTCACTATGGTATAGTTTTTTTATACTGGGGCACTAAGGGGGCCATCATTTATACTAGGGGCACTTAGGGGGCCAGGACTTATACTGGGTGCAGTAAGGGGCCATAATGTATACTGGGGCACTACAGGGTCTTTAATATATACTGAGGGCACTGTGAGGAGCATAATATATACTGAAGGTACTGTGGAGGGGCATAATATATTCTGAGGGCACTCTGGAAGGACAGAATAGATATTGAGGGCACTGTGGGGGGCATAATATATACTAAGAGCACTGTGGGAGCGCATAATTTATACTGTGGACACTATGGGTGGGCATAATATATAATTAGGGCATTAAGGGGACATAATGTATACTGAAGCTTTGCAGGGGTTAGGGTTTCAAAAAAATAAAAGAAAATGAATGAAATTCTGGAAATGGAGGCACACACAGATGCAGTATGGCCATGAAAAACTGACAGTTTATCCTTTTTTAATTGCCTTTTTTGTTTGTGTGAATGTACCCTTTGTATGTAGCCCTCTTTATGGTTTGGTTGTGGAAGAACCCTTGGCACAATTTCTCTTATAGCCCATACCTTTCACATGTCTCTGGTTACAATGGAAGTACTCAGCTTGCCTCAAGACATAGGTGCCTCAAAGTGATCTGGTGATCGATTCCCTGGATAACGTCTAGCTGGTGGTGAACGAGACCACATAAAGCTACATTCACATGACAGTGAAAAAATGGTCCGTTTTTAACAGCAATTTTTTGGACTGATTTCTTTCTGAGAAAAGGCCATTCAAAAACAGTTACCTTCAATTGGGGGCTGTTGGTTAGCAAAAACAAACAAAATATGACGTCCTATTTTTGGATGACTGTTGTTTACGGGCCGTCAACAAATGGCCACGAGAATAACCCTTAAGACTATCCAATCTCAGGATACACTGTGTGAATATAGCCTAAGAGGAACTAGAGGTACGCTTGGCATGGGAAAAATGTACAGAATACCCCTTGTCACTCTGTTGTTAAAGGGCCCTCAGTTGCTTGAAACCAGCTTTTATGACTGGATATTCATGGTTTAGAGATGAATTAACGTCTTGAAATTTGTTTCATTTTGTTCCTGATTTATAGAATTTTTCAAAAAGTTCAATTCATGCCCGAATCGATTCTACACAAATTAAAAGTGCTCTGATTGGTCAGAAAATCGGTACCTATATGACACTGAGATTTTATGCTCTTTGTCCCAATGAGAGCAATAGCAAATAATGTCAGCATAAGGGCTCATTCAGACATATGTATGGGTCCGCATCCGTTCCGCAATTTTGCAGACCCATTCCTTTCAATAAGGCTGCAAAAGATGCGGAGAGCACACCGTGCGCTATCTGCATTTGTAGTTCAGTTTCGCGGCTCCGCAAATAATATAGATCATGTCCTATCCTTAATATATTCTTATTATAATAAAGGACAAGAATAGGTATTTCTATATAGCGCTGGCCCTGTGCGTTCCGCAAAATGCGGAACGCACACGGCCGGTATCTGTGTTTTGAGGATCCATAATTTGCGGACTGCAAAACACTTACGCCCGTCTGAATAAGCCCCAACACTGGCATATATAGCTATGGTTAACAAACAGCCTGTTTGAAGGCATACCATGTCACGGCACATGTTATGCTTTTTCATATACCAAAGCTGTCAAAAATTGTCACTTATTGGGGCAAGTGGTGTTTAAAAACACACGATGTTATGGGAAAAAAAAACCCTCGCTTGTTGGGTGACCAAGCGGCCAAAAATTATCCCTTAACCCTTTCACCCCCGGAGTTATTTTTTTTTTTGGGCGTTTTCGTTTTGCGCTCCCTGCCTTCCCAGAGCCATAACTTTTTTATTTGTCTATTCACATATGAGGGCTTGATTTCTGCGTGACAAGTTGTACTTTCCAACGCCACCATTTATTATTGCATATGATGTAGTGGGAAGCAGGAAAAAAAATTCTAAATGGGATGAAATTGCTAAAAAAAGCAATTCCACCACAGTTTTACGGGTTTTTTATTTACGACGTTCGATGTACGATAAAACTGACTGGTTACTTTTATTCTACAGGTCAGTATAAATCTGGTGATACCTTACATGTATAGTTTTTCTTGCGTTTTGAGAAAAAAATTTAAAGAAGGGAAAAAATCAGTTTTATTTTTTTGTTGCCATATTTTGACCCCTATAACTTTTTTGTAATTATGTGTACGGTGCTGTATAGGGGCTCATTTTTTGCGGGGCTATCTGAACTTTTCATCGATACCATTCTGGGGTGTTTTGACTTTTTTATCACTTTTTATTAAAATTTTTGGTAGAAAATGAAGTGACCAAAAACTGCGAATCGGCCATTTGGACGCTTTTTTCCATTTTGCTGCTTGCCGTATGGGGAATATATTTTTATATTTTTATACTATGGGCGTTTTCGCACATCGTGACATCCATGATGTGTATTTTTTTACTTTTTTAGTTCTTTTATTTTTACTTTGGGAAAAGGGGGGGTGATATGATTTTTTTTTTTTTTTTTTTTACACTTTTTTTATAGTTACCATGCAATCATTAGATTTCTATTCTCATAGACTCCAATGCAGTAGCATTGGAGTCTATGATAATTTTACTACTTTCCTATGGAACCCTATTACAGGCAAGTGGTCCATAGCAAATACTGTGCAGCAGCCTCCTGTCATTCACAAAGACAGGGGCTGCTGCACACAAGCTCCGGCTCCTCCGATCGCTGCACGGGGAGCCGGAGCACCACTGGAAGCATGCGCTTTTGGTTTTCAGCACGCTCAGATGCCTTGGTCAGGATTGACCACGGCATCTAAAGGGGTTAAATGTCCGCGATCGGCATTGCTGCCAGTTGCGGATATGAGCCGCGGGTGTCTGCTATAAGAAGGAGGCGGCCACCTGCGACTATGGCGCCCACTGCGCATGTGATCGGGCGCCATGTTTAAATACCGTCCCGATGACGTACATATACTTCATCTGGCATGAAGGGGTTAATAGGGGAGATCCCTGCCCCTGTTAATACACAGATGCATGTTATTGTTATAAGAAACAATGGCTTGGGGATGACATTGTTGATACCATAATTGTCACTACTGACAAATCTGATGGCCTCAATGAAAGGCCTGAATACTGCCACTGGAGAACAGGAGAAGGAGTACAGTCATGTTCCGATGGCTGGTGGCCAATCCTATTTCCCCACAGGATCTGGTGATACTGCCTCATGTGCTGCAATAGAGCCTATGCTTGTGTTTGAATGCAGTCCTGCACATCTTGCACATGGCAATGCTTTGGTCTTCCAGCACTGTAGAGAAAAACTGCCAGATGGGAGAAACTTGCACAGAGTAAAAAGCAGCCGAGCTTGGCTTAGGTTTGGCACATTTCAGTCTGCGTCCACAGTATCAAAAGCATCACCAGTTCCCAAGATAACAATAATAGAAGCAGATCTGGACCTGGCAGGTTTTTGGGAGGTTGTGGTGGTACTTTGCCTCTGCTCTTTATTGCCAGTGCCACCACCCTCCTCATCTAATGTCACTTCCACCTCAGCACCCCGATCTTGCTCCCAGCTCCTGTTCAACACACAATCAACATCAGTGTAATCACCCTGTCTTACCACTTTTATCAGACTGTCACCTCCCAAGGCAGGAAACACTATGGTCTACTACTACTACTACTACTACTACTACTAATACTAGCTGGAAGGCTGGTGCTGCTACTGCTTTTTACACTACGATAGCCACCCATATTCTGACTCTCAGATGATTAAGCAAAATTGTAATTGTAATTTAATAAGAGAGGTGCAATTTAATGTCCCTTCCCTTCTACAAACACAATGCACACTGGTATTGACAATCTACAATGGTAATAATACAGTTGTTGCAATCCAATGCTCTTGCTATAACTGAACAGTAACTTAAAGAAATACAACACATTAACATGGGCATAGTAATGCAGTTTTTACAGTAAAACACATTGACTAGCATGGGTATATTAATACAGTTTTTGTAGTAAATCGCGTTGATTAACATGGGTATAGTAATGCAGTTTTTGCAGTAAAATGTTTTTTCTGCAACTAGTATCTTGAAGTAATAAAACAATTGAACTAACATGTGTATATTGATGTATTTCAGTGTATTGAAAATGCCCAAATCCTAGCTGGAAATCAAGGTTTTTAGAATAAAAATGGGCAGTTGCTCAGTTTTTGCAGCAGAATGTATGCCTTTGGGGTGCTGACAATACACCTATGAACTGTATGTAGGGGGCAGAATAGTAGAGAGCAGAGAGAGTCCAGCTCACCGCAACAATGTGGATGCAAGAGAAGGCTGGGAACACAAAAACAGTTCTTCAATTTTCTAATATAATATGTTATGTACAATACGTAGCTATCGTTTTGATATTAGTATATAGAAGCAGTATTATAGTAGTTATATTCTTGTGCATAGGAGGCAGTATTATAGTAGTTATATTCTTGTACATAGGAGCAGTATTATAGTAGTTATATTCTTGTACATAGGAGCAGTATTATAGTAGTTATATTCTTGTACATAGGAAGCAGTATTATAGTAGTTATATTCTTGTACATAGGAGGCAGTATTATAGTAGTTATATTCTTGCACGTAGGAGCAGTATTATAGTAGTTATATTCTTGTACGTAGGAGGTAACATTATAGTAGTTATATTCTTGTACATAGAAGCAGTATTATAGTAGTTATATTCTTGTACATAGGAGCAGTATTATAGTAGTTATATTCTTGTACATAGGAGCAGTATTATAGTAGTTATATTCATGTACATAAGGGGCAGTATTATAGTAGTTATATTCTTGTCCATACGAGACAGTATTATAGTAGTTATAGTCTCGTACGTAGGAGCAGTATTATAGTAGTTATACTCTTGTTCATATGAGCAGCATTATAGTAGTTATAATATTCTTGTAGATAGGAGCAGTATTATAGAAGTTTCTACATGTACATACAGTGCATTTTATTTCCTGTAGAAGTGGCTGTCTTCTCACTTACATTGCTCTGTGGATATAACTCATTACTATGAGTGACAACAATACCAGAAATGCATCTTTGCCTGTAATCAATAATCGCTGCAGAAGGGAATAAGAGATGCTATTGGTGAGATCAGTTATATAAATAGTGAAATTTTGCTTCAGTACTAGAATGGAAAAATAGATTTTTTACTGCTTCTCATGCACAGATCTTCAGATATCCCCTTATCAACTGTATATCCAGCGGTGATATGCACTGCTCTGGTAGTGACAGTATAACTTCCCTGCATTATTCAGCTATTTCTGGAATTTATTTATTTGATGGTGAACTCGGTAGCTCCTTATCCTTATATCAAATTACGTACTTTATTATTTTCTATAAAAATAAATGATCCTCAGAGACTGGACTGTGGAGGAATAGCTCCACCAAGAGGCATCATGACAACCTGGAATGACCCATAGATACAATGTACTGTAGATGTGTCCACATGCTGGACGCATGGTTGTTCCTTTACAGTGGTTATATCTAGTACGGTAATGGAGATTTTCTATATCTAAAATAAGAATATTTAACAGAATTTCTTACATTGTAAATTCCTAAAGTAATGGTATTTCAAGCATGAAATGCACAGGAGCACGAAGGGCTGCAGATTGCAAGCGGTACGGGTGACTAAATGGCATGATGTTACCTGTGGCTTTTGGGAAAACAAACTCAGTACAGAGTGGAGCCTGCACGCAAATAGATAATGGAATAACTCCAACTTAACCAATTTCTAATTACTTGTTCAGCCACTATTGAGTTTAGTCTTACATGTTGTTTAATGTTTGATTTATGGATAGAAAGTACTGCAAACCAGATGACATATTTATATGATACAAGTTGATTTACATTCTTGACCACAGGTGACAATAGAATAGTAGTGATATTTTTGTTCATAGGAAGAAGTACATTTATACATTTTGTTTCCGTGTACATAGGGGCACTATTTAGGGTAGTTTCATGTGTTTTGGTGACTTTTTTTTTCACAAAACTTTTACTTTGCACCTATTATTTTATCTCTACCTGGCATCTCTTAGAAGCAAAAATATTAAACGCAGGGAAAGTATTATGGGAGTAACATAAGATAAAGTTTTATAGTCGTTAAGTTCTTGTACATAGGAGCAGTATTATAGTAGTATATTCCTGTACATAGGAGCAGTATTATAGTAGTTATATTCCTGTACATAGGAGCAGTATTATAGAAGTTATATTCTTGTACATAGGAGGTAGTATTATAGTAGTTATATTCTTGTACATAGGAGCAGTATTATAGTAGTTATATTCTTGTACATAGGAGCAGTATTATAGTAGTTATATTCTTGTACATAGGAGCAGTATTATAGTAGATATATTCTTGTACATAGGAGCAGTATTATAGTAGTTATATTCTTGTACATAGGAGCAGTATTATAGTAGTTATATTCTTGTACATAGAAGGCAGTATTATAGTAGTTATATTCTTGTACATAGAAGGCAGTATTATAGTAGTTATATTCTTGTACATAGGAGCAGTATTATAGTAGTTATATTCTTGTACATAGGAGCAGTATTATAGTAGTTATATTCTTGTACATAGGAGCAGTATTATAGTAGATATATTCTTGTACATAGGAGCAGTATTATAGTAGTTATATTCTTGTACATAGGAGCAGTATTATAGTAGTTATATTCTTGTACATAGAAGGCAGTATTATAGTAGTTATATTCTTGTACATAGAAGGCAGTATTATAGTAGTTATATTCTTGTACATAGGAGCAGTATTATAGTAGTTATATTCTTGTACATAGGAGCAGTATTATAGTAGTTATATTCTTGTACATAGGAGCAGTATTATAGTAGTTATATTCTTGTACATAGGAGCAGTATTATAATGGTTATATTTTTCTCCATGAGAGGCAGTATTATAGTACTTATATTACTGTAGATAGAAGTAGTATTATAGCCGTTATATTTTTCTTCATAAGAAGCATCATTATAGTAATTATATTCTTGTACACAGGAAGCATTGTTATTGTAGTTATTTTTTTAAGAAAACTGTGCGTAGTATTATAGTAGTTATATTTATATACTGAGATCAGTATCATAGTATTTATTTTTAGATTGTAATCATCATTTACATAAGAACAGTCACCGCCACAGCTGTGTGTTTTTTGGTTGCCATTATTGTAAATGGAAGGCTCGGCAGTAGTTTGTGGTTTAAAGACAAGACTGCACCAAGAACGGACATATAACTTCTTGGCGCATTGTGCGGTCAGATGTTGCTTTAGGCTGCGGCAGGTCTGGAGCTAAACTGCTCCACGTCATCCACAATGAACAACTGCAGAAACCACGGCGGTTTCTGCTGCGTCATACATGATGGATTTTGACAGTGTCAAATCCCCTATGCGAACATCGCCTAAGATTTCTCAGAATGATTGTGCCAGATGACAAAT